>NC_092757.1:93776049-93871049 GCF_047496795.1 Chiloscyllium punctatum | reverse complement strand
GGACGGTGCTGAACTGGAAGATTGGAACTGGGGTGAGGTGGGGGGAGGGGAAATGAGGAAACTGGTGAAGTCCACATTGATGCCCTGGGGTTGAAGTGTTCTGAGGCAGAAGATGAGGCGTTCTTCCTCCAGGCGTCTGGTGGTGAGGGAGCGGCGGTGAAGGAGGACCAGGGCCTCCATGTCAGAGTGGGAGAGTGTGAGGGGGAGTTGAACTGTTCAGCCACGGGGCAATGGGGTTGATTGGTGTGGGTGTCCCGGATATGTTCCCTAAAGAACAACCTACAACCAACAGCCTACAACCTACAGCCTCCAGCCAACAACCTGCAGACTACAACCTACAACCAGCAGCCTACAGCAAACAGTCTACAACCAACAGGCAATAACCAACAGCCTACAGCCAGCAACCAACAGCTTGCAACCAACAGCCAGCAACCAATAGCCTACAGCCAACAAGCAACAGACTACAGACAACAGACAACAACCAACAGCCAGCAACCTACAGCCTGCAACCAACAACCTACAACCAACAGCCTACAACCAACAACCAACAGCCTACAACCAACAACCAACAGCCTATAACCAACAGCCAACAACCAACAGCCAGCAACCAACAGCCTACAACTTACAACCGACAACCAACAGCCTACAGCCGACAGCCAACAGCCAACAACCAACAGCCAAAGAACCAACAGCCTACAACTTACAACCAACAGCCTACAACCTACAACCAACAGCCTACAACGTACAACCAACAACCAACAGCCTACAACTTACAACCAACAGCCTACAACCTACAACCAACAGCCTACAACTTACAACCGACAACCAACAGCCTACAGCCGACAGCCAACAGCCAACAACCAACAGCCAAAGAACCAACAGCCTACAACTTACAACCAACAGCCTACAACCTACAACCAACAGCCTACAACATACAACCAACAACCAACAGCCTACAACCAACATCCAACAACCAACAGCCTACAACTTACAACCAACAGCCTACAACCTACAACCAACAGCCTACAACGTACAACCAACAACCAACAGCCTACAACTTACAACCAACAGCCAACAACCTACAACCAACAACCAATAGCCTACAACCTGCAACCAACAGCCAACAGCCTACAACCTACAAACAACAGCCAACAATCAACAGCCAGGAATCAATAGCCAACAAACTACAACCAACAACCAACAGCCTACAACCCACAACCAGCAATCAACAGCCAACAAACTACAACCAACAACCAACAGCCTACAACCCACAACCAACAACCAACAGCCAATAATCTACAACGAACAATCAACAGCCTACAACCAACAGCCTACAACTTACAAGCAACAACCAACTGCCTACAACCGACAGCTACAAACAACAGCCAACAGCCTGCAACCAACAATCAACAGCCTACAACCAACAGCCTACAACCAACAACTACAATCAACAACCAACAGCCTACAACCAACAGCCTGCAACCAACAGCCAACAGACTACAACCAGCAGCCTACAACCAACAGCCTGCAACCAACATCCTACAATCAAGAGTCTGCAACCTACAACCAACAACGAACAGTCTACAACCAACAGCCAACAGCCTACAACAACCTCCTACAACCAACAACCATTAGCCTGCAACCAACAATCAACAGCCTGCAACCAACAGCCTACAGCCAACAACCAACAGCCTGCAACCAACAGCCAACAGCCTACAGCTGACAACCAACAGCCTGCAACCACCAGCCTATAACCAACAACCAACAGCATACAACAAACAGCCTACAACCAACAACCAACAGCCTACAACCAACAGCCTACAACCAACAACTAACAGCCCGCAGCCAACAGCCTGCAACCAACAGCCAACAGCCTACAACCAACAACCTAAAACGAACAACCAACAGCCGACAACCAACAGCCAACAGCCTGCCGCCAACAGCCTACAGCAAACAGCCTGCAACCAACATCCTACAATCAAGAGTCTGCAACCTACAACTAACAGCCTAACCAACAAGCAACAGCCGACAACCAACAACCAACACCCTACAAACAACAACCAACAGCCTGCGATCAACAGCCAACAGCTTACAACCAACAGCCGACAACCAACAGCCTACAACCAACAGCCTGCGACCAACAGCCTACAACCAACAACCAACAGCTGACAACCAACAGCCTACAACCAACAACCTGCGACCAACAGCCAACAGCCTACAACCAACAACCAGCAGCCTGCAACTAACAGCCAACAACCAACAACCAACAGCCTGCAACCAACAGCCAACAGCCTACAACCAACAACCAACAGCCTGCAACCAACAGCCAACAGCCTGCAACCAACAGCCTACAGCCAACAGCCTACAACCAACAAACACCAGCCTGCAACCAACAGCCAACAACCTGCAACCAACAGCCTACAGCCAACAGCCTACAACCAACAAACACCAGCCTGCAACCAACAGCCAACAACCTACAACCAACAACCTAAAACCAACAACCAACAACCAACAGTCTGCAACCAACAGCCTACAACCAACAGCCTGCAACCAACAGCCAACAGCCTACAATCAACAACCAACAGCCTGCAAACAACAGCCAACAGCCTACAACCAACAGCTTATAACCAACAGCCTGCAACCAACAGCCTACACCCAACAGCTACAATCAACAACCAACAGCCTGCAACCAACAGCCTACAACCAACCACCAACAGCCTGTAGCCAACAGCCTAGAACCAACAACCAACAGCCTGCAACCAATAATCAACAGCCTGCAACCAACAGCCTGCAACCAACAACCAACAGCCTGCAACCAACAGCCAACAGCCTACAACCAATAGCCTACAGCCGACAACCAACAGCCTGCAACCACCAGCCTATAACCAACAACCAACAGCATACAACGAACAGCCTACAACCAACAACCAACAGCCTACAACCAACAACTAACAGCCTGCAGCCAACAGCCTGCAACCAACAGCCAACAGCCTACAACCAACAACCTAAAACGAACAACCAACAGCTGACAACCAACAGCCAACAGCCTGCCACCAACAGCCTACAACAAACAGCCTGCAACCAACATTCTACAATCAAGAGTCTGCAACCTACAACTAACAGCGAACAGTCTACAGCCAACAGCCTAACCAACAAGCGACAGCCGACAACCAACAGCCTACAACCAACAGCCTGCAACCAACAACCAACAGCCTGCAACCAGCAGCCTGAAACCAACAACCAACAGCCTGCAACCAACAGCCAATAGCCTGCAACCAACAGCCAACAGCCTGCAACCAACAACCAACAGCCTGCAACCAACACACTCCAACCAACAGACTACAGCCAACAGCCTGCCACCAACAGCCTACAACCAACATCTGACAACCAACAGCCATCAGCCTACAACCAACAGCTAACAGCCTACAACCAACAGCCTTCAACCAACAGCTACAAACAATAGGCTGAAACCTACAACCAAAAGCCTACAATCACCAACCAACAGCCTGCAACCAGCAGCCTCCAACCAACAACCAACAGCCTGTAGCCAACAGCCTATAACCAACAACCAACAGCCTATAAACAACCACCAACAGCCTACAACCAACAACCAACAGCCTGCAACCAACAGCCTACAGCCGACAACCAACAGCCTGCACCCAACAACCAACAGCCTGCATCCAACAGCCTACAACTAACAACTAACAGCCTACAGCCAACAGCCTACAGCCAACAGCCTGCAACCAACAGCCAACAGCCTGCAACCAACAGCCTACAACTAACAGCCTGCAACCAACACACTCCAACCAACAGACTACAGCCAACAGCCTACAACCAACAGCCTGCAACCAAGAGCCAACAGACTACAACCAGCCTGCAACAACAGCCTGCAACCAACATCCTACAATCAAGAGTCTGCAACCTACAACCAACAACGATCAGTCTACAACCAACAGCCAACAGCCTACAACCAACAATCATCAGCCTGCAACCAACAGCCTACAACCAACAGCCTGCAACCAATGGCCTACAGCCTACAACCAACAGCCTGCAACCACTAGCCTATAACCAATAACCAACAGCCTACAATCAACAACCAACACCCTACAACCAACAGCCCACAACCAACAACCAACAGCCTGCATCCAACAGCCTACAACCAACAACCAACAGCCTGCAACCAACAGCCTACAACCAACAACCAACAGCCTGCAACCAACATCCTACAACCAAAAAACAACAACCTGCAACCAACAGCCAACAGCCTGTGACCAACAGCCAACAGCCTACAAACAACAACCAACACCCTACAACCAACAGCCCACAACCAACAACCAACAGCCTGCATCCAACAGCCTACAACCAACAACTAACAGCCTACAGCCAACAGCCGAGAACCAACAGCCTACAACCAACAACCAACAGCCTGCAACCAACAGCCTACAACCAACAACCAACAGCCTGCAACCAACAGCCTACAACCAACAACCAACAGCCTGCAACCAACATCCTACAACCAAAAAACAACAACCTGCAACCAACAGCCAACAGCCTGTGACCAACAGCCAACAGCCTACAAACAACAACCAACACCCTACAACCAACAGCCCACAACCAACAACCAACAGCCTGCATCCAACAGCCTACAACCAACAACTAACAGCCTACAGCCAACAGCCGAGAACCAACAGCCTACAACCAACAACCAACAGCCTGCAACCAACAGCCTACAACCAACAACCAACAGCCTGCAACCAACAGCCTACAACCAACAACCAACAGCCTGCAACCAACATCCTACAACCAAAAAACAACAACCTGCAACCAACAGCCAACAGCCTGTGACCAACAGCCAACAGCCTACAAACAACAACCAACAGCCTGCAACTAACAGCCTACAACCAACAGCCTGCAACCAACACACTACAACCAACAGACTACAGCCAACAGCTACAACCAACAGCCTGCAACCAACAGCCAACAGCTCACAACCAACAAATACAAACAACAGCCTGAAACCTACAACCAACAGTCTGTAACCAACAATCAACAGCCTGCAACCAACAGCCTACAACCAAAAGCCTACAATCAACAACCAACAGCCTGCAACCAGCAGCCTAAAACCAACAGCTTGTTGCCAACAGCCTACAACCAACAACCAACAGCTTATTGCCAACAGCCTACAACCAACAACCAACAGCCTACAACCAACAACCAATAGCCTGCAACCAACAGCCTACAACCGACAACCAACAGCCTGCAACCAACAACCAACAGTCTGCACCCAACAGCCTACAACCAACAACCAACAGCCTACAACCAACAACCAACAGCCTGCATCCAACAACTAACTGCCTACAGCCAACAGCCTGCAACCAACAGCCAACAGCCTACAACCAACAACCAACAGCCTGCAACCAACAGCCTAAAACTAACAGCCTGCAACCAACACACTCCAACCAACAGACTACAGCCAACAGCCTGCCGCCAACAGCCTACAACCAACAGCCTGCAACTAACAGCCAACAGACTACAACCAGCAGCCTACAACCAACAGCCTGCAACCAACATCCTACAATCAAGAGTCTGCAACCTACAACCAACAACGAACAGACTACAACCAACAGCCAACAGCCTACAACAACCTCCTACAACCAACAATCATCAGCCTGCAACCAACAGCATACAACCAACAGCCTACAACCAACAACCAACAGCCTGAAGCCAACAGCCTACAACCAACAGCCTGCAACCAACAGCCTACAAGCAACAGCCTACAACCAACGGCCTACAATAAACAACCAACAGCCTGCACCCAACAACCAACAGCCTGCATCCAACAGCCTACAACTAACAACTAACAGCCTACAGCCAACAGCCTACAGCCAACAGCCGACAACCAACAGCCTACAACCAACAACCAACAGCCTACAACTAACAGCCTGCAACCAACACACTCCAACCAACAGACTACAGCCAACAGCTACAACCAACAGCCTGCAACCAACAGCCAACAGCCCACAACCAACAAATACAAACAACAGCCTGAAACCTACAACCAACAGTCTACAACCAACAATCAACAGCCTGCAACCAACAGCCTACAACCAAAAGCCTACAATCAACAACCAACAGCCTGCAACCAGCAGCCTACAACCAACCGCTTGTTGCCAACAGCCTACAACCAACAACCAATAGCTTGTTGCCAACAGCCTACAACCAACAACCAACAGCCTACAACCAACAACCAATAGCCTGCAACCAACAGCCTACAGCCGACAACCAACAGCCTGCAACCAACAACCAACAGTCTGCACCCAACAGCCAACAGCCTATAACCAACAACCAACAGCCTGCAACCAACAGCCTACAACCAACAACCAACAGCCTGCATCCAACAACTAACTGCCTACAGCCAACAGCCTGCAACCAACAGCCAACAGCCTACAACCAACAACCAACAGCCTGCAACCAACAGCCTAAAACTAACAGCCTGCAACCAACACACTCCAACCAACAGACTACAGCCAACAGCCTGCCGCCAACAGCCTACAACCAACAGCCTGCAACCAACAGCCAACAGACTACAACCAGCAGCCTACAACCAACAGCCTGCAACCAACATCCTAGAATCAAGAGTCTGCAACCTACAACCAACAACGAACAGTCTACAACCAACAGCCAACAGCCTACAACAACCTCCTACAAACAACAATCATCAGCCTGCAACCAACTGCATACAACCAACAGCCTACAACCAACAACCAACAGCATGAAGCCAACAGCCTACAACCAACAGCCTGCAACCAACAGCCTACAAGCAACAGCCTGCAACCAACAGCCAACATCCTACAACCAACAGCCTACAAGCAACAGCCTACAACCAACGGCCTACAGCAAACAACCAACAGCCTGCAACCACCAGCCTATAACCAACAACCAACAGCCCACAACCAACAACCAACAGCCTGCATCCAACAGCCTACAACTAACAACTAACAGCCTACAGCCAACAGCCGACAACCAACAGCCTACAACCAACAACCAACAGCCTGCAACCAACAGCCTACAACTAACAGCCGGCAACCAACACACTCCAACCAACAGACTCCAGCCAACAGCCTGCCACCAACAGCCTATAACCAACAGCCTACAACCAACAGCCGACAACCAACAGCCTGCAACCAACAGCCTGCAACCAACAGCCTACAACCAACAGCCTACAACCAACGGCCCACAGTCAACAACCAACAGCCTGCAACCACCAGCCTATAACCAACAACCAACAGCCCACAACCAACAACCAACAGCCTGCATCCAACAGCCAACAACCAACAACTAACAGCATACGGCCAACTGCCGACAACCAACAGCCTACAAACAATAACCAACCACCTGAAGCCAACAGCCTACAACCAACAGCCTGCAACCAACAGCCTACAACCAACAGCCTACAACCAACAGCCAACAGCCTACAACCAACAGCCAACAGCCTACAACCAACAGCCTGCAACCAACAGCCTACAAGCAACAGCCTGCAACCAACAGCCAACATCCTACAACCAACAGCCTACAAGCAACAGCCTACAACCAACGGCCTACAGTAAACAACCAACAGCCTGCAACCACCAGCCTATAACCAACAACCAACAGCCCACAACCAACAACCAACAGCCTGCATCCAACAGCCTACAACTAACAACTAACAGCCTACAGCCAACAGCCGACAACCAACAGCCTACAACCAACAACCAACAGCCTGCAACCAACAGCCTACAACTAACAGCCGGCAACCAACACACTCCAACCAACAGACTCCAGCCAACAGCCTGCCACCAACAGCCTACAACCAACAGCCTACAACCAACAGCCGACAACCAACAGCCTGCAACCAACAGCCTGCAACCAACAGCCTACAACCAACAGCCTACAACCAACGGCCCACAGTCAACAACCAACAGCCTGCAACCACCAGCCTATACCCAACAACCAACAGCCCACAACCAACAACCAACAGCCTGCATCCAACAGCCAACAACCAACAACTAACAGCATACGGCCAACTGCCGACAACCAACAGCCTACAAACAATAACCAACCGCCTGAAGCCAACAGCCTACAACCAACAGCCTGCAACCAACAGCCTACAACCAACAGCCTACAACCAACAGCCAACAGCCTACAACCAACAACCAACAGCCTGAAGCCAACAGCCTACAACCAACAGCCTGCAACCAACAGCCTACAAGCAACAGCCTGCAACCAACAGCCAACATCCTACAACCAACAGCCTACAAGCAACAGCCTACAACCAACGGCCTACAGTAAACAACCAACAGCCTGCAACCACCAGCCTATAACCAACAACCAACAGCCCACAACCAACAACCAACAGCCTGCATCCAACAGCCTACAACTAACAACTAACAGCCTACAGCCAACAGCCGACAACCAACAGCCTACAACCAACAACCAACAGCCTGCAACCAACAGCCTACAACTAACAGCCGGCAACCAACACACTCCAACCAACAGACTCCAGCCAACAGCCTGCCACCAACAGCCTACAACCAACAGCCTACAACCAACAGCCGACAACCAACAGCCTGCAACCAACAGCCTGCAACCAACAGCCTACAACCAACAGCCTACAACCAACGGCCAACAGTCAACAACCAACAGCCTGCAACCACCAGCCTATAACCAACAACCAACAGCCCACAACCAACAACCAACAGCCTGCATCCAACAGCCTACAACCAACAACTAACAGCATACGGCCAACTGCCGACAACCAACAGCCTACAAACAATAACCAACCGCCTGAAGCCAACAGCCTACAACCAACAGCCTGCAACCAACAGCCTACAACCAACAGCCTGCAACCAACAGCCAACAGCCTACAACCAACAACCAACAGCCTGCAACCAACAGCCTAAAACTAACAGCCTGCAACCAACACACTCCAACCAACAGACTACAGCCAACAGCCTGCCGCCAACAGCCTACAACCAACAGCATGCAACCAACAGCCAACAGACTACAACCAGCAGCCTACAACCAACAGCCTGCAACCAACATCCTACAATCAAGAGTCTGCAACCTACAACCAACAACGAACAGACTACAACCAACAGCCAACAGCCTAGAACAACCTCCTACAACCAACAATCATCAGCCTGCAACCAACAGCCTGAAGCCAACAGCCTACAAGCAACAGCCTGCAACCAACAGCCTACAAGCAACAGCCTACAACCAACAGCCTACAGTAAACAACCAACAGCCTGCAACCACCAGCCTACAACCTACAACCAACAGCCTGCAACCAACAGCCTATAACCAACAGCCTGCAACCAACAACCAACAGCCTGCTACCAACCGCCTACAACCAACAGCCAACCGCCAACAGCCTACAACCAACAGCCTATAACCAACAGCCAACAGCCTAAAACCAACAGCCTACAACCAACAGCCAACAGCCTGAAACCAACAGCCTACAACCAACAACCAACAGCATACAACCAAGAGCCAACAAACTACAACCAACAACCAACAGAGTACAACAAACAGACTGCAACCAACAACCTTCAACCAACAGCCTACAACCAACAACCAACAGTCTACAACCAACAGCCAACGGCCTACAACCAACAACTAACAGCTTACAACCAACTATCAACAGCCTACAACCAACAGCCAACAACCAACAGCCAACAGCCTACAACCAACAGCCTACAACCAACAACCAAAAGCCTACAACCAACAGCCTGCAACCAACCGCCTATAACCAAAAGCCTACAACCAACAGCCAACAACCAACAGCCTACAACCAACAGACTGCAACCAACAGCCAACAGCCTACAATCAACAGCCTACAACCAACGACCAACAGCCAACAACCAACAGCCTACAGTCAACAGCCTGCAATCAGCAGCCTACAACCAACAACCAACAGCCTGCAACCAACAGTCAACAGCCTGCAACCAACAGCCTACAACCAACAACCAACAGCCTACAACCAATAGCCTGCAGCCAACAACCAACAGCCTGCAACCAACAGCCAACTGCCTACAACTGAAAACCAACAGCCTGCAACCACCAGCCTACAACCAACAACCAACAGCCTACAACGAACAACCTACAACCAGCAGCCAACAGCCTACAACCAACAACCAACGGCCTGCAACCAACAGCCAACAGCCTACAACCAACAGCCAACGGCCTACAACCAACAGCCTAAAACAAACAGCGAACAACCAGCAGCCAACAGCCTACAACCAACAGCCAACAGCCTACAACCAACAGCCAACAGCCTGCAACCAACAGCCAACAGCCTGCAACCAATAGCCAACAGCCAACAACCAACAGCCAACAACCAATAACCAACAGCCAACAGCCTACAACCAATAGTCAACAGCCAACAACCAACAGCCAACAGCCTGCAACCAACAGCCAACAACCAACAGCCAACAGCCTACAGCCAACAACCTACAACCAAGAGCCAACAACCAACAACCAACAGCCTGAAACCTACAACCAACAGCCAACAGCCTACAAAGTTATTATCTTAAAATTGACTGTTTAGTGACCAGCATCAACTCAACAGTTCCCTGTAACTGTTCAACTGAAGGGACTTCCTGAATATCATTTTGGAAATGTTGTCTTTCTGGACTCCTCTATTCTCCGTCTGTGTGTTGTGTTACTGTTTCCTCTTGTAAGTGGTAATTCATAAACTCACACAATTTATTAATTCAACAGAGCCTGGTTAAATTGCTCCTGGCTCCTGGCTGGAGAGAGAAGCTGTCCAGAGCAAATTGCACACCAAGGTCTCTTTGTTCAGCAACACTCCCCAGGACCTTACCATTAAGTGTAAAAGTCCTGCTAAGATTTGCTTTCCCAAAATGCAGCACCTCACATTTATCTGAATTAAACTCCATCTGCCACTTCTCAGCCCATTGGCCCATCTGGTCCAGATCCTGTTGTAATCTGAGGTAACCCTCTTCGCTGTCCACTACACCTCCAATTTTGGGGTCATCTGCAAACTTACTAATTGTACCTCTTATGTTCACATCCAAATCATTTATGTAAATGATGAAAAGTAGAGGGCCCAGCACCGATCCTTGTGGCACTCCACTGGTCACAGGCCTCCAGTCTGAAAAACAACCCTCCACCACCACCCTCTGTCTTCTACCTTTGAGCCAGTTCTGTATCCAAATGGCTAGTTCTCCCTGTATTCCATGAGATCTAACCTTGCTAATCAGTCTCCCATGGGGAACCTTGTCGAACGCCTTACTGAAGTCCATATAGATCACACCTACCACTCTGCCCTCATCAATCTTCTTTGTTACTTCTTCAAAAAAACTCAATCAAGTTTGTGAGACATGATTTCCCATACACAAAGCCATGTTGACTATCCCAAATCAGTCCTTGCCTTTCCAAATACACAACTTGCCCACCACCGATGTCAGGCTCACCGGTCTATAGTTCCCTGGCTTGTCTTTACTGCCCTTCTTAAACAGTGGCACCACGTTAGCCAACCTCCCGCCTTCCGGCACCTCACCTGTGACTATCGATGATACAAATATCTCAGCAAGAGGCCCAGCAATCACTTCCCTGGCTTCCCATAGAGTTCTAGGGTACAACTGATCAGGTCCTGTGAGACAGGGAAGAGAAGAGTGATAGAAGGATTGTGAGAGAGGGAAGGAGAGAGGGAGATAGAGAGACGAGGAGAGCAGTAACATGGGTCTGGGGGTGAGTGTGTATTGAGGGTGGGAGTGGGGGAACAGGAATGTGAAGGTGAGAGGAGGGGCGTGGGGATGAGAGTGGGGACGGGTACTAGGAAACAGGGATTATGGGGAAGCGAGATGTGTCACTGGTCAGTGTGCAGGAGTTAGGTCTGAACCACAGGCACAGGAAGAGTTAAATACAATCTGGTACCTTTTACATTGCCAGCTGCCAGTGTAGACTTGGCCCAGAATAACGGACAGGATTCTGTGTGCCTCGAGAGAATAAGGGTCAGTGTGGTATCGTTATTTTTAGGCTCTTTAATTAGTCAGGGTCCCAGAGCCTCATGGATTGCGATTGGAGGAGGGAGGTGGGGGGTAGGGATACCATCGTTTCCAGTTGGACTCGAGGAAGTCTGACCTCTAACCCCACTCCAGGGAGGTCACCTTTCCTGAAGAATCAGAGATGGATTCAGGAATGCAGTCCAGATCAACCAATTCCTGAACACAGCGACATTCCAGCTTTCACATATCAGCCATTGTTCAGTCTGTCTCTCTCCCTGTCTCCCTCTCACATTGTGGTCAGAACTTAAGTACAACATCCAGACTGACCTAGTATGGTCAGTGCTGAGGGAGTGGGCACTGTCGGAGGGTCAGTGCTGAGGGAGTGGGCACTGTCGGAGGGTCAGTGCTGAGGGAGCGGGCACTGTCGGAGGGTCAGTGCTGAGGAAGTGGGCACTGTCGGAGGGTCAGTGCTGAGGGAGTGGGCACTGTCGGAGGGTCAGTGCTGAGGGAGTGGGCACTGTCGGAGGGTCAGTGCTGAGGGAGTGGGCACTGTCGAAGGGTCAGTGCTGAGGGAGTGCCGCACTGTCAGAGGGTCAGTGCTGAGGGAGTATCACACTGTCGGAGGGTCAGTGTTGAGGGAGCACTGCACTGTCGGAGGGTCAGTGCTGAGGGAAAGCCGCACTGTCAGAGGGTCAGTGCTGAGGGAGTGGGCACTGTCAGAGGGTCAGTGCTGAGGAAGTGCCGCACTGTCGGAGGGTCAGTGCTGAGGGAGTGGGCACTGTCAGAGGGTCAGTGCTAAGGGAGTGCCGCACTGTCAGAGGGTCAGTGCTGAGGGAGTGACGCACTGTCGGAGGGTAAGTGCTGAGGGAGTGCCGCACTGTCAGAGGGTCAGTGCTGAGGGAGTGCCGCACTGTCAGAGGGTCAGTACTGAGGGAGTGCCGCACTGTCAGAGGGTCAGTGCTGTGGGAGCGCCGCACTGTCGGAGGGTCAGTGCGGAGGGAGTGGGCACTGTCAAAGGGTCAGTGCTGAGGGAGTGTCGCACTGTCGGAGGGTCAGTGCTGAGGCAGTGCCGCACTGTCAGAGGGTCAGTGCTGAGGGAGAGCTGCACTGTCAGAGGGTCAGTGCTGAGGGCAGTAGGCACTGTCGAAGGGTCAGTGCTGAGGGAGTGCCGCACTGTCAGAGGGTCAGTGCTGAGGGAGTATCACACTGTCGGAGGGTCAGTGTTGAGGGAGCACTGCACTGTCGGAGGGTCAGTGCTGAGGGAAAGCCGCACTGTCAGAGGGTCAGTGCTGAGGGAGTGGGCACTGTCAGAGGGTCAGTGCTGAGGAAGTGCCGCACTGTCAGAGGGTCAGTGCTGAGGGAGTGGGCACTGTCAGAGGGTCAGTGCTGAGGTAGTGCAGCACTGTCGGAGGGTCAGTGCTGAGGGAGCGCCGCACTGTCGGAGGGTCAGTTCCGAGGGAGTGCCGCACTGTCGGAGGGTCAGTGCTGAGGAAATGCCACACTGTCGGAGGGTCAGTGCTGAGGGAGCACCGCACTGTCGGAGGATCAGTGCTGAGGGAGTGCCACACTGTCAGAGGGTCAGTGCTGAGGCAGTGCTGCACTGTCGGAGGGTCAGTGCTGAGGGAGTGCCGCACTGTCGGAGGGTCAGTGCTGAGGGAGTGCCGCACTGTCGGAGGGTCAATGCTGAGGGAGTGCCGCACTGTCGGAGGGTCAGTGCTGAGTGAGAGCTGCACTGTCGGAGGGTCAGTGCTGAGGGAGTGCCGCACTGTCGGAGGGTCAGTGCTGAGGGAGAGCCGCACTGTCCGAGGGTCAGTGCTGAGGGAGTGCCGCACTGTCGGAGGGTCAGTGCTGAGGGAGCGGGCCCTGTCGGAGGGTCAGTGCTGAGGGAGCATCACACTGTCAGATGGTCAGTGCTGAGGGAGTGTCGCACTGTCAGAGGGTCAGTGCTGAGGGAGTGCCGCACTGTCAAAGGGTCAGTGCTGAGGGAGTGTCGCACTGTCGGAGGGTCAGTGCTGAGGGAGTGCCGCACTATCAGAGGGGCAGTGCTGAGGGAGAGCTGCACTGTCAGAGGGTCAGTGCTGAGGGCAGTGGGCACTGTCGAAGGGTCAGTGCTGAGGGAGTGCCGCACTGTCAGAGGGTCAGTGCTGAGGGAGTATCACACTGTCGGAGGGTCAGTGTTGAGGGAGCACTGCACTGTCGGAGGGTTGGTGCTGAGGGAGTGCCGCACTGTCACAGGGTCAGTGCTGAGGAGTGCCACACTGTCGGAGGGTCAGTGCTGAGTGAGAGCTGCACTGTCGGAGGGTCAGTGCTGAGTGAGTGCCGCACTGTCAGAGGGTCAGTGCTGAGGGAGTGCCACACTGTCAGAGGGTCAGTGCTGAGGGAGTGCCGCACTGTCAGAGGGTCAGTGCTGAGGAAGAGCCGCACTGTCGGAGGGTCAGTGCTGAGGGAGTGCCGCACTGTCAGAGGGTCAGTGCTGAGGGAGTGCCACACTGTCAGAGGGTCAGTGCTGACGGAGTGCCGCACTGTCGGAGGGTCAGTGCTGAGGGAGAGCCGCACTGTTTCTGATTTACTGTGTTGGTGAAGGTGTTAACCTGTAGAGTGCTCTCCTCTTTCAGCGGAACAGGAGAGACCCCATAGACGCAATCGGGCGATGAGCCAAGAGCACTCACCTCATTGATGTAAATAGTTTTCTCAATATCAATCAAGTTTATTCTCAGATAGCTGCTCTGGGATCAAACTGTGTGCACATTGGCCCCCCCTTGTTTGACGGGACTGCAATATTCCATCCATTAGTTGGGGATGTATGTTGTGGGCATGGGGTTGGAGGCTGCAGCCTGACCAGGACAAACCCAAACCTGGCCGTGTTTCAGCTGACAGCGCCTGGCAGGGAATGGGTTAACAGATTCAGGTCTGACTCAGTCTGCTGGCATCTGACAAGGCACAGAATGGTCCACAATAAATCTTCATCTGGTTGACAGGATCAGAGGCTGGGAGTGTTTGTTACAGCAGGCTGGGGAACTGGGGGCGGCGGGGGTGGGGGGGGGGGGTGGTTTGGATAGAGCAAGTCAGGGGATCGAGCTGACATCCGAGCTCCAGTACCAACCTGTTCCACATCCGTCAAATCCAACATGTTTTCAAACACCGGCAATCACAGGCCTGTCACAGCACCTGGACAAATCGATAATGGTTCAAACACTCATCCCGCATGATCTCCACACTGACCCTCACTGGGGTACAGTCCCACACACACTGACCCTCACTGGGGTACAGTCCCACACACACTGACCCTCACTGGGGTACAGTCCCACTCACACACTGACCCTCACTGGGGTACAGTCCCACTCACACACTGACCCTCACTGGGGTACAGTCCCACACACACTGACCCTCACTGGGGTACAGTCCCACTCACACACTGACCCTCACTGGGGTACAGTCCCACTCACACACTGACCCTCACTGGGGTACAGTCCCACACACACTGACCCTCACTGGGGTACAGTCCCCCCCACACTGACCCTCACTGGGGTACAGTCCCACACACACTGACCCTCACTGGGGTACAGTCCCTCACACACTGTCCCTCACTGGGGTACAGTCCCACACACACACACTGACCCTCACTGGGGTACAGTCCCTCACACACACTGACCCTCACTGGGGTACAGTCACCCCCACACTGACCCTCACTGGGGTACAGTCCCACACACACTGACCCACACTGGGGTACAGTCCCACACACACACTGACCCTCACTGGGGTACGGTCCCCCACACACTGACCCTCACTGGGGTACAGTCCCTCACACACACTGACCCTCACTGGGGTACAGTCCCTCACACACTGACCCTCACTGGGGTACAGTCCCACACACACTGACCCACACTGGGGTACAGTCCCACACACACACTGACCCTCACTGGGGTACGGTCCCCCACACACTGACCCTCACTGGGGTACAGTCCCCCACACACTGCCCCTCACTGGGGTACAGTCCCACACACACACTGACCCTCACTGGGGTACAGTCACCCCCACACTGACCCTCACTGGGGTACAGTCCCACACACACTGACCCTCACTGGGGTACAGTCCCACACACACACTCACCCTCACTGGGGTACAGTCCCCCACACACTGACCCTCACTGGGGTACTGTCCCTCACACACGCTGACCCTCACTGGGGTACAGTCCCCCACACACTGACACTCACTGGGGTACAGTCCCACACACACGGACCCTAATTGGGGTACAGTCCCACACACACTGACCCTCACTGGGGTACAGTCCCACACACACACTGACCCTCACTGGGGTACTGTCCCACACACACACACTGACCCTCACTGGGGTACAGTCCCCCACACACTGCCCCTCACTGGGGTACAGTCCCACACACACACTGACCCTCACTGGGGTACAGTCACCCCCACACTGACCCTCACTGGGGTACAGTCCCACACACACTGACCCTCACTGGGGTACAGTCCCACACACACACTCACCCTCACTGGGGTACAGTCCCCCACACACTGACCCTCACTGGGGTACTGTCCCTCACACACGCTGACCCTCACTGGGGTACAGTCCCCCACACACTGACCCTCACTGGGGTACAGTCCCACAAACACGGACCCTAATTGGGGTACAGTCCCACACACACTGACCCTCACTGGGGTACAGTCCCACACACACACTGACCCTCACTGGGGTACAGTCCCACACACACACACTGACCCTCACAGGGGTACAGTCACCCCCACACTGACCCTCACTGGGGTACAGTCGCACACACACATACTGACCCTCATTGGGGTACAGTCCCACACACACACACTGATCCTCACTGGGGTACTGTCCCACACACATACTGACCCTCACTGGGGTACAACCACCCCACACACACACACACACACACAGACCCTCGCTGAGGTACAGTCCCACAGACACACTGACCCTCACTGGGACACAATCCCACACACACAGTAACCCTCACTGGGGTACAGACTCCCACACACTGACTCTCACTGGGTGACAGTCCCACACACACTGACCATCACTGGGGTAGTCCCACGCACACACTGACCCTCACTGGGGTACAGTCCCACACACACTGACCCACACTGGGGTACAATCCCACACACACACTGACCCTCATTGGCGTACAGTCCCACACACACTGACCCTCACTGGGGTACAATCCCACACACACACTGACCCTCACTGGGGTACAGTCCCCCACACACTGACCCTCACTGGGGTACAGTCCCTCACACACGCTGACCCTCACTGGGGTACAGTCCCCCACACACTGACCCTCACTGGGGTACAGTCCCACACACACGGGCCCTAATTGGGTTACAGTCCCACACACACTGACCCTCACTGGGATACCATCCCACACACATACTGACCCTCACTGGGGAACAGTCCCACACACACACACACACTGATCCTCACTGGGGAACAGTCCCACACACACACACACACTGACCCTCAATGGGGTACAGTCGCACACACACATACTGACCTTCATTGGGGTACAGTCCCACACACACACACTGATCCTCACTGGGGTACAATCCCACACACATACTGACCCTCACTGGGGTACAGTCCCACACACACTGACCCTCACTGGGGTACAGTCCCACACACATTGACCCTCACTGGGGTATAGTCCTTCACACACTGACCCTCACTGGGGTACAGTCCCACACACACTGACCCTCACTGGGGTACAGTCCCACACACACAGTAACCCTCACTGGGGTACAGACTCCCACACACTGACTCTCACTGGGGTACAGTCCCACACACACTGACCCTCGCTGGGGTAGTCCCACACACACACTGACCCTCACTTGGGTATAGTCCCATACACACATACTGACCCTCACTGGGGTGCAGTCCCACACACACACACACACACACACACACACACACACTCTGACCCTCACTGGGGTACAGTCCCACACACACACGGACCCTCACAGGAGTACAGACCCCCACACACTGACCCTCACTGGGGTACAGTCCCACACACACTGACGCTCACTGTGGTACAGTTCCAAACACATACTGATCCTCACTGGGGTACAGTCCCACGCACACACACACACACACAAACACACACTGACTCTCACTGGGGTACAGTCCCCCATACACACTGACCCTCACTGGGGTACAGTCCCACTCACACACTGACCCTCACTGGGGTACAGTCCCACTCACACACTGACCCTCACTGGGGTACAGTCCCACACACACTGACCCTCACTGAGGTACAATCCCACACACACACTGACCCTCACTGGAGTACAGTCCTCCACACACTGACCCTCACTGGGGTACAGTCCCACACACACTGACCCTCATTGGTGTACAGTCCCACACACACTGACCCTCACTGGGGTACAATCCCACACACATACTGACCCTCACTGTGGTACAGTTCCATACACACACACTGACCCTCACTGGGGTACAGTCCCACACACACACTGACACTCATTGGGGTACAGTCCCACACACGCTGACCCTCACTGGGGTACAGTCCCACACACACACTGACCCTCACTGGGGTACAGTCCCACACACACACTGACCCTCACTGGGGTACAGTCCCACACACACTGACGCTCACTGTGGTACAGTCCCAAACACATACTGATCCTCACTGGGGTACAGTCCCACGCACACACACACACACACACACACACACACAAACACACACTGACCCTCACTGGGGTACAGTCCCCCATACACACTGACCCTCACTGGGGTACAGTCCCACTCACACACTGACCCTCACTGGGGTACAGTCCCACTCACACACTGACCCTCACTGGGGTACAGTCCCACACACACTGACCCTCACTGGGGTACAATCCCACACACACACTGACCCTCACTGGAGTACAGTCCTCCACACACTGACCCTCACTGGGGTACAGTCCCACACACACTGACCCTCATTGGTGTACAGTCCCACACACACTGACCCTCACTGGGGTACAATCCCACACACATACTGACCCTCACTGTGGTACAGTTCCATACACACACACTGACCCTCACTGGGGTACAGTCCCACACACACACTGACACTCATTGGGGTACAGTCCCACACACGCTGACCCTCACTGGGGTACAGTCCCACACACACACTGACCCTCACTGGGGTACAGTCCCACACACACACTGACCCTCACTGGGATACAGTCCCACACACACAGTAACCCTCACTGGGGTACAGACTCCCACACACTGACCCTAATTGCGGTACAGTCCCAAACACACTGACCCTCACTGGGGTAGTCCCACACACACACTGACCCTCATTGGGGTACAGTCCCACACACGCTGACCCTCACTGGGGTACAGTCCCACACACACACTGACCCTCACTGGGGTACAATCCGACACACACACTGTGACCTCACTGGGGTACAGTCCCACACACACTGACCCTCGCTGGGGTACAATCCCACACACACACTGACCCTCACTTGGGTATAGTCCCATACACACATACTGACCCTCACTGGGGTGCAGTCCCACACACACACACACACACACATACACACACACACACACACACTGACCCTCACTGGGATACAGACCCACACACACACACGGACCATCACTGGGGCACAGTCGCACTCACACACTGACCCTCACTTGGGTACAGTCCCCCACACACTGACCCTCACTGGGGTACAGTCCCACTCACACACTGACCCTCACTGGGGTACAGTCCCACTCACACACTGACCCTCACTGGGGTACAGTCCCACACACACTGACCCTCACTGGGGTACAGTCCCCCCCACACTGACCCTCACTGGGGTACAGTCCCACACACACTGACCCTCACTGGGGTACAGTCCCTCACACACTGTCCCTCACTGGGGTACAGTCCCACACACACACACTGACCCTCACTGGGGTACAGTCCCTCACACACACTGACCCTCACTGGGGTACAGTCACCCCCACACTGACCCTCACTGGGGTACAGTCCCACACACACTGACCCACACTGGGGTACAGTCCCACACACACACTGACCCTCACTGGGGTACGGTCCCCCACACACTGACCCTCACTGGGGTACAGTCCCTCACACACACTGACCCTCACTGGGGTACAGTCCCTCACACACTGACCCTCACTGGGGTACAGTCCCACACACACTGACCCACACTGGGGTACAGTCCCACACACACACTGACCCTCACTGGGGTACGGTCCCCCACACACTGACCCTCACTGGGGTACAGTCCCCCACACACTGCCCCTCACTGGGGTACAGTCCCACACACACACTGACCCTCACTGGGGTACAGTCACCCCCACACTGACCCTCACTGGGGTACAGTCCCACACACACTGACCCTCACTGGGGTACAGTCCCACACACACACTCACCCTCACTGGGGTACAGTCCCCCACACACTGACCCTCACTGGGGTACTGTCCCTCACACACGCTGACCCTCACTGGGGTACAGTCCCCCACACACTGACACTCACTGGGGTACAGTCCCACACACACGGACCCTAATTGGGGTACAGTCCCACACACACTGACCCTCACTGGGGTACAGTCCCACACACACACTGACCCTCACTGGGGTACTGTCCCACACACACACACTGACCCTCACTGGGGTACAGTCCCCCACACACTGCCCCTCACTGGGGTACAGTCCCACACACACACTGACCCTCACTGGGGTACAGTCACCCCCACACTGACCCTCACTGGGGTACAGTCCCACACACACTGACCCTCACTGGGGTACAGTCCCACACACACACTCACCCTCACTGGGGTACAGTCCCCCACACACTGACCCTCACTGGGGTACTGTCCCTCACACACGCTGACCCTCACTGGGGTACAGTCCCCCACACACTGACCCTCACTGGGGTACAGTCCCACAAACACGGACCCTAATTGGGGTACAGTCCCACACACACTGACCCTCACTGGGGTACAGTCCCACACACACACTGACCCTCACTGGGGTACAGTCCCACACACACACACTGACCCTCACAGGGGTACAGTCACCCCCACACTGACCCTCACTGGGGTACAGTCGCACACACACATACTGACCCTCATTGGGGTACAGTCCCACACACACACACTGATCCTCACTGGGGTACTGTCCCACACACATACTGACCCTCACTGGGGTACAACCACCCCACACACACACACACACACACAGACCCTCGCTGAGGTACAGTCCCACAGACACACTGACCCTCACTGGGACACAATCCCACACACACAGTAACCCTCACTGGGGTACAGACTCCCACACACTGACTCTCACTGGGTGACAGTCCCACACACACTGACCATCACTGGGGTAGTCCCACGCACACACTGACCCTCACTGGGGTACAGTCCCACACACACTGACCCACACTGGGGTACAATCCCACACACACACTGACCCTCATTGGCGTACAGTCCCACACACACTGACCCTCACTGGGGTACAATCCCACACACACACTGACCCTCACTGGGGTACAGTCCCCCACACACTGACCCTCACTGGGGTACAGTCCCTCACACACGCTGACCCTCACTGGGGTACAGTCCCCCACACACTGACCCTCACTGGGGTACAGTCCCACACACACGGGCCCTAATTGGGTTACAGTCCCACACACACTGACCCTCACTGGGATACCATCCCACACACATACTGACCCTCACTGGGGAACAGTCCCACACACACACACACACTGATCCTCACTGGGGAACAGTCCCACACACACACACACACTGACCCTCAATGGGGTACAGTCGCACACACACATACTGACCTTCATTGGGGTACAGTCCCACACACACACACTGATCCTCACTGGGGTACAATCCCACACACATACTGACCCTCACTGGGGTACAGTCCCACACACACTGACCCTCACTGGGGTACAGTCCCACACACATTGACCCTCACTGGGGTATAGTCCTTCACACACTGACCCTCACTGGGGTACAGTCCCACACACACTGACCCTCACTGGGGTACAGTCCCACACACACAGTAACCCTCACTGGGGTACAGACTCCCACACACTGACTCTCACTGGGGTACAGTCCCACACACACTGACCCTCGCTGGGGTAGTCCCACACACACACTGACCCTCACTTGGGTATAGTCCCATACACACATACTGACCCTCACTGGGGTGCAGTCCCACACACACACACACACACACACACACACACACACTCTGACCCTCACTGGGGTACAGTCCCACACACACACGGACCCTCACAGGAGTACAGACCCCCACACACTGACCCTCACTGGGGTACAGTCCCACACACACTGACGCTCACTGTGGTACAGTTCCAAACACATACTGATCCTCACTGGGGTACAGTCCCACGCACACACACACACACACAAACACACACTGACTCTCACTGGGGTACAGTCCCCCATACACACTGACCCTCACTGGGGTACAGTCCCACTCACACACTGACCCTCACTGGGGTACAGTCCCACTCACACACTGACCCTCACTGGGGTACAGTCCCACACACACTGACCCTCACTGAGGTACAATCCCACACACACACTGACCCTCACTGGAGTACAGTCCTCCACACACTGACCCTCACTGGGGTACAGTCCCACACACACTGACCCTCATTGGTGTACAGTCCCACACACACTGACCCTCACTGGGGTACAATCCCACACACATACTGACCCTCACTGTGGTACAGTTCCATACACACACACTGACCCTCACTGGGGTACAGTCCCACACACACACTGACACTCATTGGGGTACAGTCCCACACACGCTGACCCTCACTGGGGTACAGTCCCACACACACACTGACCCTCACTGGGGTACAGTCCCACACACACACTGACCCTCACTGGGGTACAGTCCCACACACACTGACGCTCACTGTGGTACAGTCCCAAACACATACTGATCCTCACTGGGGTACAGTCCCACGCACACACACACACACACACACACACACACAAACACACACTGACCCTCACTGGGGTACAGTCCCCCATACACACTGACCCTCACTGGGGTACAGTCCCACTCACACACTGACCCTCACTGGGGTACAGTCCCACTCACACACTGACCCTCACTGGGGTACAGTCCCACACACACTGACCCTCACTGGGGTACAATCCCACACACACACTGACCCTCACTGGAGTACAGTCCTCCACACACTGACCCTCACTGGGGTACAGTCCCACACACACTGACCCTCATTGGTGTACAGTCCCACACACACTGACCCTCACTGGGGTACAATCCCACACACATACTGACCCTCACTGTGGTACAGTTCCATACACACACACTGACCCTCACTGGGGTACAGTCCCACACACACACTGACACTCATTGGGGTACAGTCCCACACACGCTGACCCTCACTGGGGTACAGTCCCACACACACACTGACCCTCACTGGGGTACAGTCCCACACACACACTGACCCTCACTGGGATACAGTCCCACACACACAGTAACCCTCACTGGGGTACAGACTCCCACACACTGACCCTAATTGCGGTACAGTCCCAAACACACTGACCCTCACTGGGGTAGTCCCACACACACACTGACCCTCATTGGGGTACAGTCCCACACACGCTGACCCTCACTGGGGTACAGTCCCACACACACACTGACCCTCACTGGGGTACAATCCGACACACACACTGTGACCTCACTGGGGTACAGTCCCACACACACTGACCCTCGCTGGGGTACAATCCCACACACACACTGACCCTCACTTGGGTATAGTCCCATACACACATACTGACCCTCACTGGGGTGCAGTCCCACACACACACACACACACACATACACACACACACACACACACTGACCCTCACTGGGATACAGACCCACACACACACACGGACCATCACTGGGGCACAGTCGCACTCACACACTGACCCTCACTTGGGTACAGTCCCCCACACACTGACCCTCACTGGGGTACAATCCCACACACACTGACCCTCACTGGGGTACAGTCCTCCACACACTGACCCTCACTGTGGTACAGTCCCACACACACTGACCCTCACTGGGGTACAATCCCACACACACTGACCCTCACTGGGGTACAGTCCCACACACACGGACCCTAATTGGGGTACAGTCCCACACATACTGACCCTCACTGGGGTACAGTCCCACACACACACTGACCCTCATTGGGGAACAGTCCCACACACACACTGACCCTCATTGGGGTACAGTCCCACACACACTGACCCACACTGGGGAACAATGCCACCCACACACTGACCCTCATTGGGGTACAGTCCCACACACACTGACCCTCACTGGGGTACAATCCCACACACACACTGACCCTCACTGGGGCACAGTCCCCCACACACTGACCCTCACTGGGGTACAATCCCACACACACACTGACCCTCACTGGGGTACAGTCCTCCACACACTGACCCTCACTGGGTACAGTCCCACACACACGGACCCTAATTGGGGTACAGTCCCCCACACACTGACCCTCACTGGGGTACAGTCCCACACACACACTGACCCTCATTGGGGAACAGTCCCACACACACACTGACCCTCATTGGGGTACAGTCCCACACACACTGACCCACACTGGGGAACAATGCCACCCACACACTGACCCTCATTGGGGTACAGTCCCACACACACTGACCCTCACTGGGGTACAATCCCACACACACACTGACCCTCACTGGGGCACAGTCCCCCACACACTGACCCTCACTGGGGTACAATCCCACACACACACTGACCCTCACTGGGGTACAGTCCTCCACACACTGACCCTCACTGGGTACAGTCCCACACACACGGACCCTAATTGGGGTACAGTCCCCCACACACTGACCCTCACTGGGGTACAGTCCCACACACACGGACCCTAAATGGGGTACAGTCCCTCACACACTGACCCTCACTGGGGTATAATCCCACACACACTGACCCTCACTGGGGTACAGCCCCACACACACTGACCCTCACTGGGGTACAGTCCCACACACACACTGACCCTCACTGCGGTACTGTCCCACACACACTGACCCTCATTGGGGTACAGTCCCACATACACACTGACCCTCACTGGGGTACAGTCCCACACACACACTGACCCTCACTGGGGTACAGTCCCACACACACACTGACCCTCACTGGGGTACAGTCCCTCACACACTGGCCCTCACTGGGGTACAGTCCCTCACACACTGACCCTCACTGGGGTACAGTCCCACACACATTGACCCTCACTGGGGTATAGTCCCTCACACACTGACCCTCACTGGGGTACAGTCCCACACACACACTGACCCTCACTGGGGTACAGTCCCTCACACACTGGCCCTCACTGGGGTACAGTCCCTCACACACTGACCCTCACTGGGGTACAGTCCCACACACATTGACCCTCACTGGGGTATAGTCCCTCACACACTGACCCTCACTGGGGTACAGTCCCTCACACACTGGCCCTCACTGGGGTACAGTCCCTCACACACTGACCCTCACTGGGGTACAGTCCCACACACATTGACCCTCACTGGGGTATAGTCCCTCACACACTGACCCTCACTGGGGTACAGTCCCACACTCACACTGACCCTCACTGGGGTACAGTACCCCACACAGTAACCCTCACTGGGGTACAGTCCCACACACACTGACCCTCACTGGGGTACAGTCCCACACACACTGACCCTCACTGGGGTACAGTCCCTCACACACTGACCCTCACTGGGGTACAGTCCCACACACACTGACCCTCACTGGGGTACAGTCCCACACACACTGACCCTCACTGGGGTACAGTCCGACACACACTGACCCTCACTGGGGTACAGTCCCTCACACACTGACCCTCACTGGGGTACAGTCCCACACACACTGACCCTCACTGGGGTACAGTCCCACACACACACTGACCCTCACTGGGGTACAGTCCCTCACACACTGGCCCTCACTGGGGTACAGTCCCTCACACACTGACCCTCACTGGGGTACAGTCCCACACACATTGACCCTCACTGGGGTATAGTCCCTCACACACTGACCCTCACTGGGGTACAGTCCCACACTCACACTGACCCTCACTGGGGTACAGTACCCCACACAGTAACCCTCACTGGGGCACAGACTACCACACAATGACCCTCACTGGGGTACAGTCCCACACACACTTACCCTCACTGGGGTAGTCCCACACACACTGACCCTCACTGGGGTACAGTCCCACACACACTGACCCTCACTGGGGTACAGTCCCACACACACTGACCCTCACTGGGGTACAGTCCCTCACACACTGACCCTCACTGGGGTACAGTCCCACACACACTGACCCTCACTGGGGTACAGTCCCACACACACTGACCCTCACTGGGGTACAGTCCCACACACACTGACCCTCACTGGGGTACAGTCCCTCACACACTGACCCTCACTGGGGTACAGTCCCACACACACTGACCCTCACTGGGCTACAGTCCCACACACACTGACCCTCACTGGGGTACAGTCCCACACACACTTACCCTCACTGGGGTAGTCCCGCACACACTGACCCTCACTGGGGTACAGTCCCACACACACTGACCCTCACTGGGGTACAGTCCCTCACACACTGACCCTCACTGGGGTACAGTCCCACACACACTGACCCTCACTGGGGTACAGTCCCACACACACTGACCCTCACTGGGGTACAGTCCCTCACACACTGACCCTCACTGGGGTACAGTCCCACACACACTGACCCTCACTGGGCTACAGTCCCACACACACTGACCCTCACTGGGGTACAGTCCCACACACACTTACCCTCACTGGGGTAGTCCCACACACACTGACCCTCATTGGGGTACAGTCCCACACACACTGACCCTCACTGGGGTACAATCCTACACACACACTGACCCTCACTGGGGTACAATCCCACACACACACTGACCCTCACTGGGGTACAGTCCCACACACACTGACGCTCACTGGGGTACAGTCCCACACACACAGTAACTCTCACTCGGGTACAGACTCCCACACACTGACTCTCACTGGGGTACAGTCCCAGACACACTGACCTTCACTGGGGCACAGTCCCACACACACTGACCCTCACTGGGGTACAGTCCCACACACACTGACCCTCACTGGGGTACAGTCCCAGACACACACTGACCCTCACTGGGATACAGTCCCACACACACAGTAACCCTCACTGGGGTACAGACTCCCACACACTGACCCTAATTGGGGTACAGTCCCACACACACTGACCCTCACTGGGGTAGTCCCACACACACACTGACCCTCATTGGGGTACAGTCCCACACACACTTACCCACACTGGGGTACAATCCGACGCACACACTGTGACCTCACTGGGATACAGTCCCACACACACAGACTCTTGCTGGGGTACAATCCCACACACACACTGACCCTCACTGGGGTACAGTCCCACACACACACTGACTCTCATTGGGGTACAGTCACACACACACACACTGACCATCACTGGGGTACAGTCCCACACACACACTGACCCTCACTTGGGTATAGTCCCATACACACATACTGACCCTCACTGGGGTGCAGTCACACACACACACACACACACACACACACACACTGACCCTCACTGGGATACAGACCCACACACACACGGACCCTCACTGCGGTACAGTCCCACTCACACACTGACCCTCACTGGGGTACAGTCCGACTCACACACTGACCCTCACTTGGGTACAGTCCCCCACCCACTGACCCTCACTGTGGTACAATCCCACACACACTGATCCTCACTGGGGTACAGTCCCACCCACACACTGACCCTCACTGGGGTACAGTCCCACACACACGGAGCCTAATTGGGGTACAGTCCCACACACAAACTGACCCTCACTGGGGTACAGTCCCACACACACACTGACCCTCATTGGGGTGCAGTCCCACACACACTGACCCTCACTGGGGTACAATCCCACACACACACTGACCCTCACTGGGGTACTGTCCCACACACACTGACCCTCACTGGGGCACTGTCCCCCACACACTGACCCTCGCTGGGGTACAATCCCACACACACACTGTGACCTCACTGGGGTACAGTCCCACACACACTGACCCTCGCTGGGGTACAATCCCACACACACACTGACCCTCGCTGGGGTACAATCCCACACACACACTGACCATCACTGTGGTACAGTCCCACACACACACTGACCCTCACTTGGGTATAGTCCCATACACACATACTGACCCTCACTGGGGTGCAGTCCCACACACACACACACACACACACACACACACACTGACCCTCACTGGGATACAGACCCACACACACACACGGACCATCACTGGGGTACAGTCGCACTCACACACTGACCCTCACTTGGGTACAGTCCCACACACACTGACCCTCACTGCGGTACTGTCCCACACACACTGACCCTCATTGGGGTACAGTCCCACATACACACTGACCCTCACTGGGGTACAGTCCCACACACACACTGACCCTCACTGGGGTACAGTCCCACACACACACTGACCCTCACTGGGGTACAGTCCCTCACACACTGGCCCTCACTGGGGTACAGTCCCACACACACTGACCCTCACTGGGGTACAGTCCCACACACACTGGCCCTCACTGGGGTACAGTCCCTCACACACTGACCCTCACTGGGGTACAGTCCCACACACACGGACCCTAATTGGGGTACAATCCCACACACATACTGACCCTCACGGGGGTACAGTCCCACACACATTGACCCTCACTGGGGTACAGTCCCCCACACACTGACCCTCACTGGGGTACAGTCCCACACTCACACTGACCCTCACTGGGGTACAGTACCCCACACAGTAACCCTCACTGGGGTACAGACTACCACACAATGACCCTCACTGGGGTACAGTCCCACACACACTTACCCTCACTGGGGTAGTCCCACACACACTGTCCCTCACTGGGGTACAGTCCCACCCACACTGACCCTCACTGGGGTACAGTCCCACACACACTGACCCTCACTGGGGTACAGTCCCTCACACACTGACCCTCACTGGGGTACAGTCCCACACACACTGACCCTCACTGGGGTACAGTCCCACACACACTGACCCTCACTGGGGTACAGTCCCTCACACACTGACCCTCACTGGGGTACAGTCCCACACACACTGACCCTCACTGGGGTACAGTCCCACACACACTGACCCTCACTGGGGTACAGTCCCTCACACACTGACCCTCACTGGGGTACAGTCCCACACACACTGACCCTCACTGGGCTACAGTCCCACACACACTGACCCTCACTGGGGTACAGTCCCACACACACTTACCCTCACTGGGGTAGTCCCACACACACTGACCCTCATTGGGGTACAGTCCCACACACACTGACCCTCACTGGGGTACAATCCTACACACACACTGACCCTCACTGGGGTACAATCCCACACACACACTGACCCTCACTGGGGTACAGTCCCACACACACTGACGCTCACTGGGGTACAGTCCCACACACACAGTAACTCTCACTCGGGTACAGACTCCCACACACTGACTCTCACTGGGGTACAGTCCCAGACACACTGACCTTCACTGGGGCACAGTCCCACACACACTGACCCTCACTGGGGTACAGTCCCAGACACACTGACCTTCACTGGGGCACAGTCCCACACACACTGACCCTCACTGGGGTACAGTCCCAGACACACACTGACCCTCACTGGGATACAGTCCCACACACACAGTAACCCTCACTGGGATACAGACTCCCACACACTGACCCTAATTGGGGTACAGTCCCACACACACTGACCCTCACTGGGGTAGTCCCACACACACACTGACCCTCATTGGGGTACAGTCCCACACACACTTACCCACACTGGGGTACAATCCGACGCACACACTGTGACCTAACTGGGATACAGTCCCACACACACTGACTCTCGCTGGGGTACAATCCCACACACACACTGACCCTCACTGGGGTACAGTCCCACACACACACTGACTCTCATTGGGGTACAGTCACACACACACACACTGACCATCACTGGGGTACAGTCCCACACACACACTGACCCTCACTTGGGTATAGTCCCATACACACATCCTGACCCTCACTGGGGTGCAGTCACACACACACACACACACACACACACACACACACACACTGACCCTCACTGGGATACAGACCCACACACACACGGACCCTCACTGCGGTACAGTCCCACTCACACACTGACCCTCACTGGGGTACAGTCCCACTCACACACTGACCCTCACTTGGGTACAGTCCCCCACACACTGACCCTCACTGTGGTACAATCCCACACACACTGACCCTCACTGGGGTACAGTCCCACCCACACACTGACCCTCACTGGGGTACAGTCCCACACACACAGAGCCTAATTGGGGTACAGTCCCACACACAAACTGACCCTCACTGGGGTACAGTCCCACACACACACTGACCCTCATTGGGGTGCAGTCCCACACACACTGACCCTCACTGGGGTACAATCCCACACACACACTGACCCTCACTGGGGTACTGTCCCACACACACTGACCCTCACTGGGGCACAGTCCCCCACACACTGACCCTCACTGGGGTACAGTCCCCCACACACTGACCCTCACTGGGGTACAATCCCACACACACACTGACCCTCACTGGGGTACAGTCCCACACACACGGACCCTAATTGGGGTACAGTCCCCCACACACTGACCCTCACTGGGGTACAGTCCCACACACACGGACCCTCACTGGGGTACAGTCCCACACACACGGACCCTCACTGGGGTATAATCCCACACACACACTGACCCTCACTAGGGTGCAGTCCCTCACACACTGACCCTCACTGGGGTACAGTCCCCCACAAACTGACCCTCACTGGGGTACAGTCCCCCACACACTGACCCTCACTTGGGTACAGTCCCACACACACACTGATACTCACTGGGGTACAGTCCCACACCCACTGACCCTCACTGGGGTACAGTCCCACACACACTGACCCTCACTGGGATACAGTCCCACACACACACTGACCCTCACTGCGGTACTGTCCCACACACACTGACCCTCACTGGGGTACAGTCCCACACACACGGACCCTAATTGGGGTACAATCCCACACACATACTGACCCTCACTGGGGTACAGTCCCACACACACTGACCCTCACTGGTGTACAATCCTACACACATACTGACCCTCACTGGGGTACAGTCCCACACACACTGACCCTCACTGGGGTACAGTCCCACACACATTGACCCTCACTGGGGTACAGTCCCTCACACACTGACCCTCACTGGGGTACAGTCCCACACTCACACTGACCCTCACTGGGGTACAGTCCCACACACATTGACCCTCACTGCGGTACAGTCCCTCACACACTGACCCTCACTGGGGTACAGTCCCACACTCACACTGACCCTCACTGGGGTACAGTCCCACACACATTGACCCTCACTGGGGTACAGTCCCTCACACACTGACCCTCACTGGGGTACAGTCCCACACTCACACTGACCCTCACTGGGGTACAGTCCCACACACACACTGACACTCATTGGGGTACAGTCCCACACACGCTGACCCTCACTGGGGTACAGTCCCACACACACACTGACCCTCACTGGGGTACAGTCCCACACACACACTGACCCTCACTGGGGTACAGTCCCACACACACTGACGCTCACTGTGGTACAGTCCCAAACACATACTGATCCTCACTGGGGTACAGTCCCACGCACACACACACACACACACGCACACAAACACACACTGACCCTCACTGGGGTACAGTCCCCCATACACACTGACCCTCACTGGGGTACAGTCCCACTCACACACCGACCCTCACTGGGGTACAGTCCCACTCACACACTGACCCTCACTGGGGTACAGTCCCACACACACTGACCCTCACTGGGGTACAATCCCACACACACACTGACCCTCACTGGAGTACAGTCCTCCACACACTGACCCTCACTGGGGTACAGTCCCACACACACTGACCCTCATTGGTGTACAGTCCCACACACACTGACCCTCACTGGGGTACAATCGCACACACATACTGACCCTCACTGTGGTACAGTTCCATACACACACACTGACCCTCACTGGGGTACAGTCCCACACACACACTGACACTCATTGGGGTACAGTCCCACACACGCTGACCCTCACTGGGGTACAGTCCCACACACACACTGACCCTCACTGGGGTACAGTCCCACACACACACTGACCCTCACTGGGGTACAGTCCCACACACACACTGACACTCATTGGGGTACAGTCCCACACACGCTGACCCTCACTGGGGTACAGTCCCACACACACACTGACCCTCACTGGGGTACAGTCCCACACACACACTGACCCTCACTGGGGTACAGTCCCACACACACTGACGCTCACTGTGGTACAGTCCCAAACACATACTGATCCTCACTGGGGTACAGTCCCACGCACACACACACACACACACGCACACAAACACACACTGACCCTCACTGGGGTACAGTCCCCCATACACACTGACCCTCACTGGGGTACAGTCCCACTCACACACCGACCCTCACTGGGGTACAGTCCCACTCACACACTGACCCTCACTGGGGTACAGTCCCACACACACTGACCCTCACTGGGGTACAATCCCACACACACACTGACCCTCACTGGAGTACAGTCCTCCACACACTGACCCTCACTGGGGTACAGTCCCACACACACTGACCCTCATTGGTGTACAGTCCCACACACACTGACCCTCACTGGGGTACAATCGCACACACATACTGACCCTCACTGTGGTACAGTTCCATACACACACACTGACCCTCACTGGGGTACAGTCCCACACACACACTGACACTCATTGGGGTACAGTCCCACACACGCTGACCCTCACTGGGGTACAGTCCCACACACACACTGACCCTCACTGGGGTACAGTCCCACACACACACTGACCCTCACTGGGATACAGTCCCACACACACAGTAACCCTCACTGGAGTACAGACTCCCACACACTGACCCTAATTGCGGTACAGTCCTAAACACACTGACCCTCACTGGGGTAGTCCCACACACACTGGCCCTCACTGGGGTACAGTCCCTCACACACTGACCCTCACTGGGGTACAGTCCCACACACACGGACCCTAATTGGGGTACAATCCCACACACATACTGACCCTCACGGGGGTACAGTCCCACACACATTGACCCTCACTGGGGTATAGTCCCTCACACACTGACCCTCACTGGGGTACAGTCCCACACTCACACTGACCCTCACTGGGGTACAGTACCCCACACAGTAACCCTCACTGGGGTACAGACTACCACACAATGACCCTCACTGGGGTACAGTCCCACACACACTTACCCTCACTGGGGTAGTCCCACACACACTGACCCTCACTGGGGTACAGTCCCACACACACTGACCCTCACTGGGGTACAGTCCCACACACACTGACCCTCACTGGGGTACAGTCCCTCACACACTGACCCTCACTGGGGTACAGTCCCACACACACTGACCCTCACTGGGGTACAGTCCCACACACACTGACCCTCACTGGGGTACAGTCCCTCACACACTGACCCTCACTGGGGTACAGTCCCACACACACTGACCCTCACTGGGGTACAGTCCCTCACACACTGACCCTCACTGGGGTACAGTCCCACACACACTGACCCTCACTGGGGTACAGTCCCACACACACTTACCCTCACTGGGGTAGTCCCACACACACTGACCCTCATTGGGGTACAGTCCCACACACACTGACCCTCACTGCGGTACAATCCTACACACACACTGACCCTCACTGGGGTACAGTCCCACATACACTGACGCTCACTGGGGTACAGTCCCACACACACAGTAACTCTCACTCGGGTACAGACTCCCACACACTGACTCTCACTGGGGTACAGTCCCAGACACACGGACCTTCACTGGGGCACAGTCCCACACACACTGACCCTCACTGGGGTACAGTCCCACACACACTGACCCTCACTGGGGTACAGTCCCAGACACACACTGACCCTCACTGGGATACAGTCCCACACACACAGTAACCCTCACTGGGGTACAGACTCCCACACACTGACCCTAATTGGGGTACAGTCCCACACACACTGACCCTCACTGGGGTAGTCCCACACACACACTGACCCTCATTGGGGTACAGTCCCACACACACTTACCCACACTGGGGTACAATCCGACGCACACACTGTGACCTCACTGGGATACAGTCCCACACACACTGACTCTCGCTGGGGTACAATCCCACACACACACTGACCCTCACTGGGGTACAGTCCCACACACACACTGACTCTCATTGGGGTACAGTCACACACACACACACTGACCATCACTGGGGTACAGTCCCACACACACACTGACCCTCACTTGGGTATAGTCCCATACACACATACTGACCCTCACTGGGGTGCAGTCACACACACACACACACACACACACACACACACACACACACACACTGACCCTCACTGGGATACAGACCCACACACACACGGACCCTCACTGCGGTACAGTCCCACTCACACACTGACCCTCACTGGGGTACAGTCCCACTCACACACTGACCCTCACTTGGGTACAGTCCCCCACACACTGACCCTCACTGTGGTACAATCCCACACACACTGACCCTCACTGGGGTACAGTCCCACCCACACACTGACCCTCACTGGGGTACAGTCCCACACACACGGAGCCTAATTGTGGTACAGTCCCACACACAAACTGACCCTCACTGGGGTACAGTCCCACACACACACTGACCCTCATTGGGGTGCAGTCCCACACACACTGACCCTCACTGGGGTACAATCCCACACACACACTGACCCTCACTGGGGTACTGTCCCACACACACTGACCCTCACTGGGGCACAGTCCCCCACACACTGACCCTCACTGGGGTACAGTCCCCCACACACTGACCCTCACTGGGGTACAATCCCACACACACACTGACCCTCACTGGGGTACAGTCCCACACACACTGACCCTCACTGGGGTACAGTCCCACACACACGGACCCTCACTGGGGTACAGTCCCACACACACGGACCCTCACTGGGGTATAATCCCACACACACACTGACCCTCACTAGGGTGCAGTCCCTCACACACTGACCCTCACTGGGGTACAGTCCCCCACACACTGACCCTCACTGGGGTACAGTCCCCCACACACTGACCCTCACTTGGGTACAGTCCCACACACACACTGATACTCACTGGGGTACAGTCCCACACCCACTGACCCTCACTGGGGTACAGTCCCACACACACTGACCCTCACTGGGATACAGTCCCACACACACACTGACCCTCACTGCGGTACTGTCCCACACACACTGACCCTCACTGGGGTACAGTCCCACACACACGGACCCTAATTGGGGTACAATCCCACACACATACTGACCCTCACTGGGGTACAGTCCCACACACACTGACCCTCACTGGGGTACAATCCTACACACATACTGACCCTCACTGGGGTACAGTCCCACACACACTGACCCTCACTGGGGTACAGTCCCACACACATTGACCCTCACTGGGGTACAGTCCCTCACACACTGACCCTCACTGGGGTACAGTCCCACACTCACACTGACCCTCACTGGGGTACAGTCCCACACACATTGACCCTCACTGGGGTACAGTCCCACACACACTGACCCTCACTGGGATACAGTCCCACACACACACTGACCCTCACTGCGGTACTGTCCCACACACACTGACCCTCACTGGGGTACAGTCCCACGCACACGGACCCTAATTGGGGTACAATCCCACACACATACTGACCCTCACTGGGGTACAGTCCCACACACACTGACCCTCACTGGGGTACAATCCTACACACATACTGACCCTCACTGGGGTACAGTCCCACACACACTGACCCTCACTGGGGTACAGTCCCACACACATTGACCCTCACTGGGGTACAGTCCCTCACACACTGACCCTCACTGGGGTACAGTCCCACACTCACACTGACCCTCACTGGGGTACAGTCCCACACACATTGACCCTCACTGCGGTACAGTCCCTCACACGCTGACCCTCACTGGGGTACAGTCCCACACTCACACTGACCCTCACTGGGGTACAGTCCCACACACATTGACCCTCACTGGGGTACAGTCCCTCACACACTGACCCTCACTGGGGTACAGTCCCACACTCACACTGACCCTCACTGGGGTACAGTCCCACACACACACTGACACTCATTGGGGTACAGTCCCACACACGCTGACCCTCACTGGGGTACAGTCCCACACACACACTGACCCTCACTGGGGTACAGTCCCACACACACACTGACCCTCACTGGGGTACAGTCCCACACACACTGACGCTCACTGTGGTACAGTCCCAAACACATACTGATCCTCACTGGGGTACAGTCCCACGCACACACACACACACACACACACACACACAAACACACACTGACCCTCACTGGGGTACAGTCCCCCATACACACTGACCCTCACTGGGGTACAGTCCCACTCACACACCGACCCTCACTGGGGTACAGTCCCACTCACACACTGACCCTCACTGGGGTACAGTCCCACACACACTGACCCTCACTGGGGTACAATCCCACACACACACTGACCCTCACTGGAGTACAGTCCTCCACACACTGACCCTCACTGGGGTACAGTCCCACACACACTGACCCTCATTGGTGTACAGTCCCACACACACTGACCCTCACTGGGGTACAATCGCACACACATACTGACCCTCACTGTGGTACAGTTCCATACACACACACTGACCCTCACTGGGGTACAGTCCCACACACACACTGACACTCATTGGGGTACAGTCCCACACACGCTGACCCTCACTGGGGTACAGTCCCACACACACACTGACCCTCACTGGGGTACAGTCCCACACACACACTGACCCTCACTGGGATACAGTCCCACACACACAGTAACCCTCACTGGAGTACAGACTCCCACACACTGACCCTAATTGCGGTACAGTCCTAAACACACTGACCCTCACTGGGGTAGTCCCACACACACTGGCCCTCACTGGGGTACAGTCCCTCACACACTGACCCTCACTGGGGTACAGTCCCACACACACGGACCCTAATTGGGGTACAATCCCACACACATACTGACCCTCACGGGGGTACAGTCCCACACACATTGACCCTCACTGGGGTATAGTCCCTCACACACTGACCCTCACTGGGGTACAGTCCCACACTCACACTGACCCTCACTGGGGTACAGTACCCCACACAGTAACCCTCACTGGGGTACAGACTACCACACAATGACCCTCACTGGGGTACAGTCCCACACACACTTACCCTCACTGGGGTAGTCCCACACACACTGACCCTCACTGGGGTACAGTCCCACACACACTGACCCTCACTGGGGTACAGTCCCACACACACTGACCCTCACTGGGGTACAGTCCCTCACACACTGACCCTCACTGGGGTACAGTCCCACACACACTGACCCTCACTGGGGTACAGTCCCACACACACTGACCCTCACTGGGGTACAGTCCCTCACACACTGACCCTCACTGGGGTACAGTCCCACACACACTGACCCTCACTGGGGTACAGTCCCTCACACACTGACCCTCACTGGGGTACAGTCCCACACACACTGACCCTCACTGGGGTACAGTCCCACACACACTTACCCTCACTGGGGTAGTCCCACACACACTGACCCTCATTGGGGTACAGTCCCACACACACTGACCCTCACTGGGGTACAATCCTACACACACACTGACCCTCACTGGGGTACAATCCTACACACACACTGACCCTCACTGGGGTACAGTCCCACACACACTGACGCTCACTGGGGTACAGTCCCACACACACAGTAACTCTCACTCGGGTACAGACTCCCACACACTGACTCTCACTGGGGTACAGTCCCAGACACACTGACCTTCACTGGGGCACAGTCCCACACACACTGACCCTCACTGGGGTACAGTCCCACACACACTGACCCTCACTGGGGTACAGTCCCAGACACACACTGACCCTCACTGGGGTACAGTCCCACACACACAGTAACCCTCACTGGGGTACAGACTCCCACACACTGACCCTAATTGGGGTACAGTCCCACACACACTGACCCTCACTGGGGTAGTCCCACACACACACTGACCCTCATTGGGGTACAGTCCCACACACACTTACCCACACTGGGGTACAATCCGACGCACACACTGTGACCTCACTGGGATACAGTCCCACACACACTGACTCTCGCTGGGGTACAATCCCACACACACACTGACCCTCACTGGGGTACAGTCCCACACACACACTGACTCTCATTGGGGTACAGTCACACACACACACACTGACCATCACTGGGGTACAGTCCCACACACACACTGACCCTCACTTGGGTATAGTCCCATACACACATACTGACCCTCACTGGGGTGCAGTCACACACACACACACACACACACACACACACACACACACACACACTGACCCTCACTGGGATACAGACCCACACACACACGGACCCTCACTGCGGTACAGTCCCACTCACACACTGACCCTCACTGGGGTACAGTCCCACTCACACACTGACCCTCACTTGGGTACAGTCCCCCACACACTGACCCTCACTGTGGTACAATCCCACACACACTGACCCTCACTGGGGTACAGTCCCACCCACACACTGACCCTCACTGGGGTACAGTCCCACACACACGGAGCCTAATTGTGGTACAGTCCCACACACAAACTGACCCTCACTGGGGTACAGTCCCACACACACACTGACCCTCATTGGGGTGCAGTCCCACACACACTGACCCTCACTGGGGTACAATCCCACACACACACTGACCCTCACTGGGGTACTGTCCCACACACACTGACCCTCACTGGGGCACAGTCCCCCACACACTGACCCTCACTGGGGTACAGTCCCCCACACACTGACCCTCACTGGGGTACAATCCCACACACACACTGACCCTCACTGGGGTACAGTCCCACACACACTGACCCTCACTGGGGTACAGTCCCACACACACGGACCCTCACTGGGGTACAGTCCCACACACACGGACCCTCACTGGGGTATAATCCCACACACACACTGACCCTCACTAGGGTGCAGTCCCTCACACACTGACCCTCACTGGGGTACAGTCCCCCACACACTGACCCTCACTGGGGTACAGTCCCCCACACACTGACCCTCACTTGGGTACAGTCCCACACACACACTGATACTCACTGGGGTACAGTCCCACACCCACTGACCCTCACTGGGGTACAGTCCCACACACACTGACCCTCACTGGGATACAGTCCCACACACACACTGACCCTCACTGCGGTACTGTCCCACACACACTGACCCTCACTGGGGTACAGTCCCACACACACGGACCCTAATTGGGGTACAATCCCACACACATACTGACCCTCACTGGGGTACAGTCCCACACACACTGACCCTCACTGGGGTACAATCCTACACACATACTGACCCTCACTGGGGTACAGTCCCACACATACTGACCCTCACTGGGGTACAGTCCCACACACATTGACCCTCACTGGGGTACAGTCCCTCACACACTGACCCTCACTGGGGTACAGTCCCACACTCACACTGACCCTCACTGGGGTACAGTCCCACACAAATTGACCCTCACTGGGGTACAGTCCCTCACACGCTGACCCTCACTGGGGTACAGTCCCACACTCACACTGACCCTCACTGGGGTACAGTCCCACACACATTGACCCTCACTGGGGTACAGTCCCTCACACACTGACCCTCACTGGGGTACAGTCCCACACTCACACTGACCCTCACTGGGGTACAGTCCCACACACACACTGACACTCATTGGGGTACAGTCCCATACACGCTGACCCTCACTGGGGTACAGTCCCACACACACACTGACCCTCACTGGGGTACAGTCCCACACACACACTGACCCTCACTGGGGTACAGTCCCACACACACTGACGCTCACTGTAGTACAGTCCCAAACACATACTGATCCTCACTGGGGTACAGTCCCACGAACACACACACACACACACACACACAAACACACACTGACCCTCACTGGGGTACAGTCCCCCATACACACTGACCCTCACTGGGGTACAGTCCCACTCACACACTGACCCTCACTGGGGTACAGTCCCACTCACACACTGACCCTCACTGGGGTAAAGTCCCACACACACTGACCCTCACTGGGGTACAATCCCACACACACACTGACCCTCACTGGAGTACAGTCCTCCACACACTGACCCTCACTGGGGTACAGTCCCACACACACTGACCCTCATTGGTGTACAGTCCCACACACACTGACCCTCACTGGGGTACAATCCCACACACATACTGACCCTCACTGTGGTACAGTTCCATACACACACACTGACCCTCACTGGGGTACAGTCCCACACACACACTGACACTCATTGGGGTACAGTCCCACACACGCTGACCCTCACTGGGGTACAGTCCCACACACACACTGACCCTCACTGGGGTACAGTCCCACACACACACTGACCCTCACTGGGATACAGTCCCACACACACAGTAACCCTCACTGGGGTACAGACTCCCACACACTGACCCTAATTGCGGTACAGTCCCAAACACACTGACCCTCACTGGGGTAGTCCCACACACACACTGACCCTCATTGGGGTACAGTCCCACACACACTGACCCACACTGGGGTACAATCCGACACACACACTGTGACCTCACTGGGGTACAGTCCCACACACACTGACCCTCGCTGGGGTACAATCCCACACACACACTGACCCTCGCTGGGGTACAATCCCACACACACACTGACCATCACTGTGGTACAGTCCCACACACACACTGACCCTCACTTGGGTATAGTCCCATACACACATACTGACCCTCACTGGGGTGCAGTCCCACACACACACACACACACGGACCATCACTGGGGTACAGTCGCACTCACACACTGACCCTCACTTGGGTACAGTCCCCCACACACTGACCCTCACTGTGGTACAATCCCACACACACTGACCCTCACTGGGGTACAGTCCTCCACACACTGACCCTCACTGTGGTACAGTCCCACACACACTGACCCTCACTGGGGTACAGTCCCACACACACGGACCCTAATTGGGGTACAGTCCCACACATACTGACCCTCACTGGGGTACAGTCCCACACACACACTGACCCTCATTGGGGAACAGTCCCACACACACACTGACCCTCATTGGGGTACAGTCCCACACACACTGACCCACACTGGGGAACAATGCCACCCACACACTGACCCTCATTGGGGTACAGTCCCACACACACTGACCCTCACTGGGGTACAATCCCACACACACACTGACCCTTACTGGTACTGTCCCACACACACTGACCCTCACTGGGGCACAGTCCCCCACACACTGACCCTCACTGGGGTACAATCCCACATACACACTGACCCTCACTGGGGTACAGTCCTCCACACACTGACCCTCACTGGGGTACAGTCCCACACACACGGACCCTAATTGGGGTACAGTCCCCCACACACTGACCCTCACTGGGGTACAGTCCCACGCACACGGACCCTAAATGGGGTGCAGTCCCTCACACACTGACCCTCACTGGGGTATAATCCCACACACACTGACCCTCACTGGGGTACAGCCCCACACACACTGACCCTCACTGGGGTACAGTCCCACACACACACTGACCCTCACTGCGGTACTGTCCCACACACACTGACTCTCATTGGGGTACAGTCCCACATACACACTGACCCTCACTGGGGTACAGTCCCACACACACACTGACCCTCACTGGGGTACAGTCCCACACACACACTGACCCTCACTGGGGTACAGTCTCTCACACACTGGCCCTCACTGGGGTACAGTCCCTCACACACTGACCCTCACTGGGGTACAGTCCCATACACACGGACCCTAATTGGGGTACAATCCCACACACATACTGACCCTCACGGGGGTACAGTCCCACACACATTGACCCTCACTGGGGTATAGTCCCTCACACACTGACCCTCACTGGGGTACAGACTACCACACAATGACCCTCACTGGGGTACAGTCCCACACACACTTACCCTCACTGGGGTAGTCCCACACACACTGACCCTCACTGGGGTACAGTCCCACACACACTGACCCTCACTGGGGTACAGTCCCACACACACTGACCCTCACTGGGGTACAGTCCCTCACACACTGACCCTCACTGGGGTACAGTCCCACACACACTGACCCTCACTGGGGTACAGTCCCACACACACTGACCCTCACTGGGGTACAGTCCCTCACACACTGACCCTCACTGGGGTACAGTCCCACACACACTGACCCTCACTGGGGTACAGTCCCACACACACTGACCCTCACTGGGGTACAGTCCCTCACACACTGACCCTCACTGGGGTACAGTCCCACACACACTGACCCTCACTGGGCTACAGTCCCACACACACTGACCCTCACTGGGGTACAGTTCCACACACACTTACCCTCACTGGGGTAGTCCCACACACACTGACCCTCATTGGGGTACAGTCCCACACACACTGACCCTCACTGGAGTACAATCCTACATACACACTGACCCTCACTGGGGTACAATCCTACACACACACTGACCCTCATTGGGGTACAATCCCACACACACACTGACCCTCACTGGGGTACAGTCCCACACACACTGACGCTCACTGGGGTACAGTCCCACACACACAGTAACTCTCACTGGGGTACAGACTCCCACACACTGACCCTAATTGGGGTACAGTCCCACACACACTGACCCTCACTGGGGTAGTCCCACACACACACTGACCCTCATTGGGGTACAGTCCCACACACACTTACCCACACTGGGGTACAATCCGACGCACACACTGTGACCTCACTGGGATACAGTCCCACACACACTGACTCTCGCTGGGGTACAATCCCACACACACACTGACCCTCACTGGGGTACAGTCCCACACACACACTGACTCTCATTGGGGTACAGTCACACACACACACACTGACCATCACTGGGGTACAGTCCCACACACACACTGACCCTCACTTGGGTATAGTCCCATACACACATCCTGACCCTCACTGGGGTGCAGTCACACACACACACACACACACACACACACACACACTGACCCTCACTGGGATACAGACCCACACACACACGGACCCTCACTGCGGTACAGTCCCACTCACACACTGACCCTCACTGGGGTACAGTCCCACTCACACACTGACCCTCACTTGGGTACAGTCCCCCACACACTGACCCTCACTGTGGTACAATCCCACACACACTGACCCTCACTGGGGTACAGTCCCACCCACACACTGACCCTCACTGGGGCACAGTCCCCCACACACTGACCCTCATTGGGGTACAGTCCCACACACACTGACCCTCACTGGGGTAGTCCCACACACACACTGACCCTCATTGGGGTACAGTCCCACACACACTTACCCACACTGGGGTACAATCCGACGCACACACTGTGACCTCACTGGGATACAGTCCCACACACACTGACTCTCGCTGGGGTACAATCCCACACACACACTGACCCTCACTGGGGTACAGTCCCACACACACACTGACCCTCACTGGGATACAGTCCCACACACACAGTAACCCTCACTGGGGTACAGACTCCCACACACTGACCCTAATTGGGGTACAGTCCCACACACACTGACCCTCACTGGGGTAGTCCCACACACACACTGACCCTCATTGGGGTACAGTCCCACACACACTTACCCACACTGGGGTACAATCCGACGCACACACTGTGACCTCACTGGGATACAGTCCCACACACACTAACTCTCGCTGGGGTACAATCCCACACACACACTGACCCTCACTGGGGTACAGTCCCACACACACACTGACTCTCATTGGGGTACAGTCACACACACACACACTGACCATCACTGGGGTACAGTCCCACACACACACTGACCCTCACTTGGGTATAGTCCCATACACACATCCTGACCCTCACTGGGGTGCAGTCACACACACACACACACACACACACACACACACTGACCCTCACTGGGATACAGACCCACACACACACGGACCCTCACTGCGGTACAGTCCCACTCACACACTGACCCTCACTGGGGTACAGTCCCACTCACACACTGACCCTCACTTGGGTACAGTCCCCCACACACTGACCCTCACTGTGGTACAATCCCACACACACTGACCCTCACTGGGGTACAGTCCCACCCACACACTGACCCTCACTGGGGTACAGTCCCACACACACGGACCCTAATTGGGGTACAGTCCCCCACACACTGACCCTCACTGGGGTACAGTCCCACACACACGGACCCTCACTGGGGTACAGTCCCACACACACGGACCCTCACTGGGGTATAATCCCACACACACACTGACCCTCACTAGGGTGCAGTCCCTCACACACTGACCCTCACTGGGGTACAGTCCCCCACACACTGACCCTCACTGGGGTACAGTCCCCCACACACTGACCCTCACTTGGGTACAGTCCCACACACACACTGATACTCACTGGGGTACAGTCCCACACCCACTGACCCTCACTGGGGTACAGTCCCACACACACTGACCCTCACTGGGATACAGTCCCACACACACACTGACCCTCACTGCGGTACTGTCCCACACACACTGACCCTCACTGGGGTACAGTCCCACACACACGGACCCTAATTGGGGTACAATCCCACACACATACTGACCCTCACTGGGGTACAGTCCCACACACACTGACCCTCACTGGGGTACAATCCTACACACATACTGACCCTCACTGGGGTACAGTCCCACACACACTGACCCTCACTGGGGTACAGTCCCACACACACTGACCCTCACTGGGGTACAGTCCCTCACACACTGACCCTCACTGGGGTACAGTCCCACACTCACACTGACCCTCACTGGGGTACAGTCCCACACACATTGACCCTCACTGGGGTACAGTCCCTCACACACTGACCCTCACTGGGGTACAGTCCCACACTCACACTGACCCTCACTGGGGTACAGTCCCACACACATTGACCCTCACTGGGGTACAGTCCCTCACACACTGACCCTCACTGGGGTACAGTCCCACACTCACACTGACCCTCACTGGGGTACAGTCCCACACACACACTGACCCTCACTGGGGTACAGTCCCTCACACACTGACCCTCACTGGGGTACAGTCCCACACACACACTGACCCTCACTGGGGTACAGTACCCCACATAGTAACCCTCACTGGGGAACAGTCCCATACACACACTGACCCACTGGCGTACAGTCCCTCACACACAGTAACCCTCACTGGGGTACAATCCCGCACACACTGACCATCACTGGGGTAGTCCCACACACACTGACCGTCACTGGGGTATAGTCCCACACACACACTGACCCTCACTGGGATACAGTCCCTCACACACAGTAACCCTCACTGGGGTACAATCCCACACACACTGACCATCACTGGGGTAGTCACACACACACTGACCCTCACTGGCGTACAGTCCCACACACACACTGACCCTCACTGGAGTACAGTCCCAAACACACAATGACCCTCACTGGGGTACATTCCCCCACACACACTGACCCTCACTGGGATACAGTCCCCCGCACACTGACCCTCAGTGGGGTACAGTCCCAAACACACGGACTCTAATTGGGGTACAGTCCCACACACACTGACCCTCACTGGGGTACAGTCCCTCACGCACGCTGACCCTCACTGGGGTACGGTCCCACACACACACTGACCCTCACTGGGGTACAGTCCCACACACCCTGACCCTCACTGGGGTACAGTCCCCCACTCACACTGACCCTCACTGGGGTATAGTCCCACACACACACGGACCCTCACTGGGGTACGGTCCCACACACACTAATCCTCACTGGGGTACAGTACCCCACACACTGACCCTCACTGGGGTACAGTCCCATACACACACTGCCCCTCACTGGGGTATAGTCCCACACACACACTGACCCTCACTGGGATACAGTCCCAGACACACAGTAACCCTCACTGGGATACAGACTCCCACACACTGACTCTCACTGGGGTACAGTCCCACACACACTGACCCTCATTGGGGTACAGTCCCACACACACACTGACCCTCACTGGGGTACAGTCCCACACACACACTGACCCTCACTGGGGTACAATCCCACACACATACTGACCCTCGCTGGGATACAGTCCCAGACACACAGTAACCCTCACTGGGGTACAATCCCACACACATACTGACCCTCACTGGGGTACAGTCCCACACACACTGACCCACACTGGGGTACAATCCCACACACACACACTGACCCTCACTGGGGTACAATCCCACACACACACACTGACCCTCACTGGGGTACAGTCCCCCTCACACTGACCCTCACTGGGGTACAGTGCCACACACACTGACCCTCATTGGGGTAGTCCCACACACACACTGACCCTCATTGGGGTAGTCCCACACACACACTGACCCTCACTGGGATACAGCCTCCCACACACTGACCCTCACTGGGATACAGCCTCCCACACACTGACCCTCACTGGGGTACAGTCACACACACACTGACCCTCACTGGGGTACAATCCCACACACACACTGACCCTCACTGGGGTACAGTTCCACACACACTGACCCTCACTGGGGTTCAGTCCCACACACACTGACCCTCACTGGGGTACAGTCCCACACACACTGACCCTCACTGGGGCACAGTCCCCCACACACTGATCCTCACTGGGGTACAGTCCCACACACACTGACCCTCACTGGGGTACAGTCCCACAGACACTGACCCTCACTGGGGTACAGTCCCACACACACTGACCCTCACTGGGGTACAGTCCCACACACACACACTGACCTTCTGTTTTACGAAGGAAGTGGAATCTCTGGTCAAGAGGAAGAAGAAGGCTTATGTTAGGATGAGATGTGAAGGCTCAGTTAGGACGCTTGATGGTTCTAAGGTAGCCAGGAAAGACCTAAAGAGAGAGCTCAGAAGAGCCAGGAGGAGACATGAGAAGTTTGTTGGCAGATAGGATTAGGATAAACCCTAAGGCTTTCTATAGGTATTTAAGGAATAAAAGAATGACAAGAGTAAGATTAGGGCCAATCAAGGATAGTAATGAGAAGTTGTGTGTGGAGTCAGAGGAGATAGGGGAAGCACTAAATGAATATTTTGACAGTATTCACTCTAGAAAACGACAATGTTGTCGAGGAGAATACTGAGATACAGGCTACTAGACTAGGTGGGATTGAGGTTCACAAGGAAGAGGTATTAGAAATCCTGCAGAGTGTGAAAATAGATAATTCCCCTGGGCTGGATGGGATTTATCCTAGGATCCTCTGGGAAGCCAGGGAGGAGATTGCCGAGCCTTTGGCATTGATCTTTAAATCGCCATCGTCTACGTGAATAGTGCCAGAAGATTGGAGGATAGTAAATGTGGTTCCTCTGTTCAAGAAGGGGAGTAGAGACAACCCTGGTAATTATAGACCAGTGAGCCTTACTTTAGTTGTTGGTAAAGTGTTGGAAAAGGTTATAAGAGATAGGATTTATAATCATCTAGATGAGAATAATTTGATTAGGGATAGTCAGCACGGTTTTGTGAAAGGTAGGTCGTGCCTCCCAAACCTTATTGAGTTCTTTGAGAAGGTAATCAAACAGGTAGATGAGAGTAAACCGGTTGATGTGGTGTATATGGATTTCAGCAAGGTGTTCGATAAAGTTCCCCACAGTAGGCTATTGTACAAAATGCAGAGAAATGGGATTGCGGGAGATATAGCAGTTTGGATCAGTAATTGGCTTGCTGAAAGAAGTCAGAGGGTGGTGTTTGATGGGAAATGTTCATCCTGGAGTCCAGTTACTGGTGGTGTACCGCAAGGGTCGGTGTTGGGTCCACTGCTGTTCATCATTTTTATAAACGACCTGGATGAGGGCGTAGAAGGGTGGGTTAGTAAATTTGCAGATGACCCTAAGATCGGTGGAGTTATGGATAGTGACGAAGGATGTTGTAGGTTACAGAGAGACATAGATAAGCTGCAGAGCTCGGCTGAGAGGTGGCAAATGGAGTTTAATGTGGACAAGTGTGAGGTGATTCACTTTGGTTGGAGTAACAGGAATGCAGAGTACTGGGCTAATGGTACGATTCTTGGTAATGTGGATGAGCAGAGAGATCTCGGTGTCCAGGTACACAGATCCTTGAAAGTTGCCACCCAGGTTGACGAGGTTGTTTAATAGGCATACAGTGTTTTAGCTTTTATTAATAGAGGGATCGAGTTCTGGAACCATGAGGTTATGCTACAGCTGTACAAAACTCTAGTGCGGCCGCACTTGGAGTATTGTGTACAGTTCTGGTCACCACATTATAAGAAGGATGTGGAAGCTTTGGAAAGAGTGCTCACTTTCTCTTAGTACATGGAATAGTGTAGGTGGGATGGGCTTCAGGTTGGTATGACAGGTCAGCACAACATCGAGGGCCGAAGGGCCTGTACTGTACTGTAATGTTCTATGTTATCACTGGGGTACAGTCCCCCACAGACACTGACCCTCACAGGGGTACAGTCTCACACACACACTGACCCTCACTGGGGCACAGTCCCACACACACACTGACCCTCACTGGGGCACAGTCCCCCACAGACACTGACCCTCACAGGGGTACAGTCTCACACACACACTGACCCTCACTGGGGTACAGTCCCACACACACACTGACCCTCACTGGGGTACAGTCCCACACACACACTGACCCTCACTGGGGTACGGTCCCACACACACTGACCCTCACTGGGGTACAGTCCCACACACACACTGACCCTCACTGGGGTACAGTCCCTCACACACTGACCCTCACTGGGGTACAGTCCCACACACACACTGACCCTCACTGGGGTACAGTCCCACCCACACACTGACCCTCACTGGGGTACAGTCCCACACACACACTGACCCTCACTGGGGTACAGTCCCACACACACACTGACCCTCACTAGGGTACAGTCCCACACACACACTGACCCTCACTAGGGTACAGTCCCACCCACACACTGACCCTCACTGGGGTACAGTCCCACACACACACTGCCCCTCACTGAGGTACAGTCCAACATAATTGTCAAGATGTGGATTTTGTTGTCATGTTGTGCCTGTTGATTCGAGGTTTCCGATTTGGACTGCGTTACTTGGCAGATGGGTAGGAATGGGGTTAGCGTGGGGTCCGTCACTGCAACACAATCCAGGCTGACGTTCGGAATGTGAGAAAGCATTGAGTTTTTTTTGTCCTTGGAACAGGAGCTGTTACTGCAGGATAAAGTGTCTGTCAGTATTTCAATTTTTATCACACGGCTGTTCCGAACTGATACTGAGAGAACAAAGGAGACTGTGTAACTGCCAACAGAGTGCTCAGTTCTACATCAAACCTCTGATTCCCTCTTCGACCATCAGACCATGAGAAATAGAAACAGGAACAGGGGGCAGGCCATTCGGACCGGAACTTTCCCCTCCATTCTGTAGGATCACCATTAATTCGACATTGCTCACCTTCACTTTCCAGCCCTTTCTCCTTGACTCCCCGACTGATCAAGAATCTATCTCAGTTTTAAGTATTCTCACGGACTCTGCCCCCCACCCCCCTCCCAACTCTCTGTGGTGGGCAGTTCCAAATACACTCAACTCTCTGAGAGAAAAACATCTTCCTCATCTCAACGACATTGCTGCCCCTTAATTCTGAGAGTGTCCCCTCTGGATAGATTCTCCCATGGGGGGAACCATCTTCTCAGCATTGACCCTATCAAGCCCCGTAAGGACCTGATATATTTCGATGAGACCACCTCCCATCCTTCCAAACTCCAGCAAGCAGAGTCCCAACCTGTTTAACCTTCGCTCAGAAGACCTGGGAGCATCCTCCTGAAGCTTCTCTAGGCTATCTTTAAAGAAATAAAACAAATCCTTACATAATGTAGTCCTTACTGAAGGGAAACAAACCCCTGCCCATCAGGGTCTGGTCTCCCCGGTACCTTGTACAGTTGCAGTAAGACTTCACGACTCCTATACTCCAACCTGCTTCAATCAAGGGCCAACATTCCATTAGCCTTCCTGATGACCTGCTGCCCCTGTGTGCTCGCTTTCTGTGTTTCGTGGCAATTGCAGCACTCCCTCAGCACTGACCCTCCAACAGTGTGACGCTCCCTCAGCACTGACCCTCTGACAGTGCGGCACTCCCTCAGCACTGACCCTCTGACAGTGCGGCACTTCCTCAGCACTGACCCTCTGACAGTTCCCACTCCCTCAGCACTGACCCTCCGACAGTGCGGCACTCCCTCAGCACTGACCCCCCGACAGTGCGGCACTCCGTTAGCACTGACCCTCCGACAGTGCGGCGCTCCCTCAGCACTGACCCTCTGACAGTGCGGCGCTCCCTCAGCACTGACCCTCTGACAGTGCGGCACTCCCTCAGCACTGACCCTCCGACAGTGCGGCACTCCCTCAGCACTGACCCCCCGACAGTGCGGCACTCCCTCAGCACTGACCCTCTGACAGTGCGGCACTCCCTCAGCACTGACCCTCTGACAGTGCGGCACTCCCTCAGCACTGACCCTCCGACAGTGCGGCACTCCCTCAGCACTGACCCTCCTACAGTGCGGTGCTCCCTCAGCACTGACCCTCTGACAGTGCGGCGCTCCCTCAGCACTGACCCTCTGACAGTGCGGCACTCCCTCAGCACTGACCCTCCGACAGTGCGGCACTCCCTCAGCACTGACCCCCCGACAGTGCGGCACTCCCTCAGCACTGACCCTCTGACAGTGCGGCACTCCCTCAGCACTGACCCTCTGACAGTGCGGCACTCCCTCAGCACTGACCCTCCGACAGTGCGGCACTCCCTCAGCACTGACCCCCCGACAGTGCGGCACTCCCTCAGCACTGACCCTCCGACAGTGCGGCGCTCCCTCAGTACTGACCCTCCGACAGTGCAGCACTCCCTTAGCACTGACCCACCGACAGTGCGGCATTCCTTCAGCACTGACCCTCTGACAGTGCGGCACTCCCTCAGCACTGACCCTCTGACAGTGCGGCGCTCCCTCAGTACTGACCCTCCGACAGTGCGGCACTCCCTCAGCAATGACCCTCTGACAGTGCGGCGCTCCCTCAGCACTGACCCTCCAACAGTGCGGCGCTCCCTCAGTACTGACCCTCCGACAGTGCGGCACTCCCTCAGCACTGACCCTCTGACAGTGCGGCGCTCCCTCAGTACTGACCCTCCGACAGTGCGGCACTCCCTCAGCAATGACCCTCTGACAGTGCGGCGCTCCCTCAGCACTGACCCTCTGACAGTGCGGCACTCCCTCAGCACTGACCCTCTGACAGTGCGGCACTCCCTCAGCACTGACCCTCTGACAGTGCGGCGCTCCCTCAGTACTGACCCTCCGACAGTGCGGCACTCCCTCAGCAATGACCCTCTGACAGTGCGGCGCTCCCTCAGCACTGACCCTCCAACAGTGCGGCGCTCCCTCAGTACTGACCCTCCGACAGTGCGGCACTCCCTCAGCACTGACCCTCTGACAGTGCGGCACTCCCTCAGCACTGACCCTCTGACAGTGCGGCGCTCCCTCAGTACTGACCCTCCGACAGTGCGGCACTCCCTCAGCACTGACCCTCTGACAGTGCGGCATTCCCTCAGCACTGACCCTCTGACAGTGCGGCACTCCCTCAGCACTGACCCTCTGACAGTGCGGCGCTCCCTCAGTACTGACCCTCCGACAGTGCGGCACTCCCTCAGCACTGACCCTCTGACAGTGCGGCGCTCCCTCAGCACTGACCCTCCAACAGTGCGGCGCTCCCTCAGCACTGACCCACCGACAGTGCGGCGCTCCCTCAGTGCTGACCCTCCGACAGTGCGGCACTCCCTCAGTGCTGACCCTCCGACAGTGCGGTGCTCCCTCAGCACTGACCCTCCGACAGTGCGGTGCTCCCTCAGCACTGACCCTCCGACAGTGCGGCACTCCCTCAGCACTGACCCTCTGACAGTGCGGCACTCCCTCAGTGCTGACCCTCCGACAGTGCGGCACTCCCTCAGCACTGACCCTCCGACAGTGTGGTGCTCCCTCAGCACTGACCCTCCGACAGTGCGGTGCTCCCTCAGCACTGACCCTCCGACAGTGCGGCACTCCCTCAGTACTGACCCTCCGACAGTGTGGCACTCCCTCAGCACTGACCCTCCGACAGTGCGGCACTCCCTCAGCACTGACCCTCTGACAGTGCGGCACTCCCTCAGTGCTGACCCTCCGACAGTGCGGCACTCCCTCAGCACTGACCCTCCGACAGTGCGGTGCTCCCTCAGCACTGACCCTCCGACAGTGCGGCACTCCCTCAGTGCTGACCCTCCGACAGTGCGGCACTCCCTCAGTGCTGACCCTCCGACAGTGTGGACAATTCCACTGTTCACCCTCTCTCTGTCTGCACCTCTGTGTTCTCCATTGAGGTGTTTTTTTGAAAAATGCAAATGAAACATTCTCCTTCATTGCTGGATGGATGGAATTTTAAAATAGGGAGGTTATACCGTTGTTTGCTTGAGGAAGGATGTTGTGGTACTGGAGGGGGTGCAGCGGAGGGGTGGTCTGTGCAGAGAGATTGAGTGGACTGGCACTATACTCATTGGAAATTGGAACAATGATTGGGGGATCTTATAGAACCATATAACCTGCTGAAGGGAATAAATCAGATCGAAACAGGGAAGGGTTCCCCACTGGTGGGTGAAACTAGATCTAGGGGCATCGCTTCTCAATAAAAGGGGGGGAGCAGATCTTGGACTGAGTTGAGGAGCAAGGTTTTCACCCAAGGGTTGTGAATCTGTGGAATTCCCTGCCCAGTGAAGCAGTTGAGGGTTCCTCGTTAAATGCTTTTAAGGCAAATGTAGATCTTTGAACAATTGCAACATTTAAGAGTCATTTGGATGGGTATATGAATAGGAAGGGTTTGGAGGGATATGGGTCGGGTGCTGGCAGGTGGGACTAGATTGGGTTGGGATATCTGGTCGGCATGGACAGGTTGGACCGAAGGGTCTGTTTCCATGCTGTACATCTCTATGACTCTATCAGGGTTGTGGTGAGAGGGCAGGTCAGTGGAACTGTGTCCATGAAAAGATCAGCCCTGATCTTATGGAATGGGGGAGCAGGCTCGATGGGCCGGACGGCCTACTCCTGCTCCTAGTTCTGATGTTCTATGTAAATCCTCTGTCACTGACCAAGCTGGTGTACAGTTGATCTCACATCTTTTGTTTTGGCTTGGTGTTTTATAGTGCTGCTGTGAAACACCTTCATTAGATTACCACATGGCTGACAGTGCCTGAGAGATGGGGCAGGAATGAACAATTGGCTGTCTCTCCAAGGTTTGTGTGCACCTACCAGCGGTGAGGACTGGGATTGGGTGGAATTGATGAGAAGTTGATCGTGACCATTGCACGGACATTAGAGACTCTGTTATCATGGTGGAGATAGATGGCTCTTCAATAACAATGGGGGGGGGGGGGTCAAAGGGTGTTGGGGGGAGCAAAGGTCAGAATGTGGAGTCGAGGCCACAATGAAAACAGAACAGACATGATCTTATTGAATGGTGGAGGAGGCTTCAGGGACCGAACAGTACCCTCAGACATCGGAGCAGAATAGGCCATTCGGACCATCAGTGAGATTTGTGGCTGATCTGATAACCCTCAACTCCTGTTTCCTGCCTTTTCCCTTCAATTCTTTCTTCCCTTACTGATCAACAATCTCTCTCTCTCTCTCTCTCTCATCCTTAATATATGTAACCAATGCCCCAGGCCCCCTTGGCTCTCTGTGGTAAAGAATTGCACAAATGTACTCCCTTGGAGAGGGGTGAACCTTTACTCAGAGATGATGCTCTCTGGTCTTTGACTCTCCCACAAGCTGCAAGTATCTTTGTGCATTGATCCCGTTAAGTCCCTCTAGGAATCATATATGTTTCAATAAGGTCTCATTCTCCTGAACCCGACTGAGTACAGGCCCCAGTCTACACAACTTCTCCTCAAAGGACAGTCCCTCCATCCCTGGGATCAGCTGAGTGAGCTTTCTCTGCACTGTCAAGATTAGAGTGGTGCTGGAAAAGCACAGCAGATCAGGCAGCATCCGAGGAGCAGGAAAGTCAATGTTTTGGGCAAAAAGCCCTTCATCAGGAATGAATAAGGGCTTTTGCCCGAAACGTCGATTCCCCTGCTCCTCGGATGCTGCCTGACCTGCTGTGCTTTTCCAGCACCACTCTAATCTAAACTCTGATCTCCAGCATCTGCAGTACCCACTGCCCCTAGTGTCAGTCTCCCCTTCCTTAGACAAGGGGCTGGTCACAGTATTCCAGGTGTGCCTGACCACTGCCTTGTACAGTTTTAATAAACCTCTGCATTTTTAAACTCTATTCCCCGAACATTAATGTCCATTTCCATTCACCTTCCCAATTGCCGGCTGAATTTGGATGGCAGCTTTTTGTGATTCCTGGACGAGGGTTCCCAATTCCCTCTGTACTTCCTGCTCCAGTTCCGTATGGATGTGTTTGTACTGCCTGAGGTACATGTGCTGGGGGGGGAAGGCGGGGTGGGCACAAATTCAGGTTCACATTCCCTGGGTCAAAGACAAACCAATTAAACTGCCCGATGACACAGGCCCATCAGGGCTGTCTCCGATAAATCAAAATAAAGCTCTAAGTGTGATGTGAGTGTGTTCATGGACTCATACAATTCCCTACAGTGTGGAAGCAGGCCATTCGGCCCATCGAGTCCACACTGACCCTCGGAAAAGCATCCCACCCAGAGCCACCCCCCACCTTATCCCTGTAACCCTACATTTTGCACAGCCAATCCACCGAGCCTGCACATCCCTGGACATGACAGGACAATTTCCCCTGGCCAATCCACTCTAACCTGTTCATGTCCAAGACCCTGGAGACATTACGGACTGCAGATGCTGGAAGTCAGAATCAGTAGACAGGCAGCATCCGAGGAGCGGGAAAGGCAATCTTTAGCCAGGAACCCTTTGTCATGGCTAAGACTTACTGGTTTATTTTCCTGGCTTCTCCCTCTGATATCGCAGACCCCACTTCCTGAGTCTGGGGAAATTAGATTAGATTCCCTACAGTGTGGAAACAGGCCCTTTGGCCCAACAAGTCCACACTGACCCTCCAAAGAGTAACCCACCCAGACCCATTCACCTCTGACTAATGCACCTAACACTACGGGCAATTTAGCATGGCCAATTCACCTAACCTGCACATCTTTGGACTGTGGGAGGAAACCGGAGCACCCGGAGGAAACCCACGCAGACACGGGGAGAATGTGCAAACTCCACACAGACAGTCGCCCAAGGCTGGAATCGAACCTGTGAGGCAGCAGTGCTAACCAGTGAGCCACCCTGCCACCCAAAATCACTGGGAGCAAAGCAGATCCAGTTACCTGTCCCAGCCACAATTCAGGTCTGGGATTAGGCTTGGCTGTGATGCCCGACATTGTTGAATAGCCAGCTAATGATGAGCACTGAGGAGATGGAGCATTCAGAGTGCGACATGGGGAACTTCCAAAGATTAGTGCAATGAGAGGATTGAGGTAACACCACACCCTCCCCTCCCCCACTCAAAACCCTCCTCCATTGAAATCCAAACCCATCTCTCTCTGAAGGGACCATCATCAGAGACCCCATAGAGTGTGGAGAATGAGGAAGGTTTCAGTGGGTGGGGAGGGGAGACAGAGAGCTGTTTCCTCAGGGCCTCCCCTGGGGGAATCACCTTATTAGATTAGATTAGATTAGATTAGATTACTTACAGTGTGGAAACAGGCCCTTCGGCCCAACAAGTCCACACCGCCCCGCCGAAGCGTAACCCACCCATACCCCTACATCTACCCCTTACCTAACACTATGGGCAATTTAGCATGGCCAATTCACCTGACCTGCACATCTTTGGACTGTGGGAGGAAACCGGAGCACCCGGAGGAAACCCACGCAGACACGGGGAGAACGTGCAAACTCCACACAGTCAGTCGCCTGAGGCGGGAATTGAACCCGGGTCTCTGGCGCTGTGAGGCAACAGTGCTAACCACTGTGCCACCGTGCTGCCCACCTGTGGTTATATAATAGTGAGACGTTGGTTTATCAGGATTTCAGATTTCCTGTTACCCAGCAGAACCAGGGTGTGTGTGTGTGTGTGTGTGTGTTACTGTGTCCCAGGCTGCAGTCTGTGTGTATGTGTGTGTGTGTGTGTGTGTGTGTGTGTTACTGTGTCCCAGGCTGCAGTTTGTGTGTGTATGTGTGTGTGTGTGTGTTACTGTGTCCCAGGCTGCAGTGTGTGTGTGTGTGTGTGTGTATGCATCTGTACCCCAGTGAGAGTCTGTGTATGTGTGTGTGTGTGTGTTACTGTGTCCCAGGCTGAAGTCTGTGTGTATGTGTGTGTGTGTGTGTATGCATCTGTACCCCAGTGAGAGTCTGTGTATGTGTGTGTGTGTGTGTGTGTGTTACTGTGTCCCAGGCTGCAGTCTGTGTGTGTGTGTGTGTTACTGTGTCCCAGGCTGCAGTGTGTGCGTGTGTGTGTGTATGTGTGCATGTGTTACTGTGTTTGTGTGTGTGTGTGCACATGTGTGCATCTGTACCCCAGTGAGTGTCTGTGTGTGTGTGTGTGTGTGTGTTACTGTGTCCCAGGCTGCAGTCTGTGTGTGTGTGTGTGTGTCACTGTGTCCCAGGCTGCAGTCTATGTGTGTGTGTGTGTGTGTGTGTGTGTGTGTGTTACTGTGTCCCATGCTGCAGTCTGTGTGTGTGTGTGTGTGTGTGTGTTACTGTGTCCCAGGCTGCAGTCTGTGTGTGTGTGTGTGAGTGTGTGTTACTGTGTCCCAGGCTGCAGTCTGTGTGTGTGTCTGTGTGTGTGTGTGTGTGTGTGTGTGTTACTGTGTCCCAGGCTGCAGTCTGTGTGTGTGTCTGTGTGTGTGCGTGTGTTACTGTGTTTGTGTGTGTGTGCGCATGTGTGCATCTGTACCACAGTGAGAGTCTGTGTGTATGTGTGTGTGTGTGTGTGTGTGTTAATGTGTCCCAGGCTGCAGTCTGTGTGTGTGTGTATGTGTGTGTGTGTGTTACTGTGTCCCAGGCTGCAGTCTGTGTATGTGTGTGTGTGTGTGTGTGTTACTGTGTCCCAGGCTGCAGTCTGTGTGTGTGTGTGTGTGTGTGTGTATGCATCTGTACCCCAGTGAGAGTCTGTGTATGTGTGTGTGTGTGTGTGTGTGTTACTGTGTCCCAGGCTGCAGTCTGTGTGTGTGTATGTGTGTGTGTGTGTGTGTGTGTATGCATCTGTACCCCAGTGAGAGTCTGTGTATGTGTGTGTGTGTGTGTGTATGTGTGTTACTGTGTCCCAGGCTGCAGTCTGTGTGTGTGTGTGTGTGTGTGTGTGTGTTACTGTGTCCCAGGCTGCAGTCTGTGTGTGTGTGTATGTGTGTGTGTGTGTGTGTATGCATCTGTACCCCAGTGAGAGTCTGTGTGTGTGTTACTGTGTCCCAGGCTGCAGTCTGTGTGTGTGTATGTGTGTGTGTGTGTGTTACTGTGTCCCAGACTGCAGTCTGTGTGTGTGTGTGTGTGTGTGTGTGTATGCATCTGTACCCCAGTGAGAGTCTGTGTATGTGTGTGTGTGTTACTGTGTCCCAGGCTGCAGTGTGTGCGTTTGTGTGTGTGTGCGTCTGTGTATGTGTGTCACTGTGTCCCAGGCTGCAGTTTGTGTGTGTATCTGTGTGTGTGTGTTACTGTGTCCCAGGCTGCAGAATGTGTGTGTGTGTGTGTGTGTGTGTGTGTGTTACTGTGTCCCAGGCTGCAGTCTGTGTGTGTGTCTGTGTGTGTGTGTGTTACTGTGTCCCAGACTGCAATCTCTGTGCGTGTGTGTGTGTGTCTGTGTGTGTGTGAGTGTGTGTGTTACTGTGTCCCAGGCTGCAGTCTGTGTGTGTACCTGTGTGTGTGTGTGTGTTACTGTGTCCCAGGCTGCAGAATGTGTGTGTGTGTGTTTGTGTGTGTTACTGTGTCCCAGGCTGCAGTCTCTGTGCGTGTGTGTGTGTCTGTGTGTGTGTGAGTGTGTGTGTTACTGTGTCCCAGGCTGCAGTCTGTGTGTGTATCTGTGTGTGTGTGTGTGTGTGTGTTACTGTGTCCCAGGCTGCAATCTGTGTGTGTGTGTGTGTCTATGTGTGTGTGTGTGTGTGTGTTAATGTGTCCCAGGCTGAGTCTGTGTGTTACTGAGTGTGTCCCAGCCTGGGACAGCAGTCTGTGTGTTTGTGTGTGTGTATACGCCCATACCCCTGTGATAGTCTGTGTGTGTGTGTATGTTGCTGTGTCCCAGGCTGCAGTCTGTGTGTGCGCGTGTGTGTGTGTGTGTTGCTGTGTCCCAGGCTGCAGTCTGTGTGTGTGTATGTGTGTGTGTGTGTGTGTGTGTATGCATCTGTACCCCAGTGAGAGTCTGTGTATGTGTGTGTGTGTGTGTGTATGTGTGTTACTGTGTCCCAGGCTGCAGTCTGTGTGTGTGTGTGTGTGTGTGTGTGTGTGTTACTGTGTCCCAGGCTGCAGTCTGTGTGTGTGTGTATGTGTGTGTGTGTGTGTGTGTATGCATCTGTACCCCAGTGAGAGTCTGTGTGTGTGTTACTGTGTCCCAGGCTGCAGTCTGTGTATGTGTGTGTGTGTCTGTGTGTGTGTTACTGTGTCCCAGACTGCAGTCTGTGTGTGTGTGTGTGTGTGTGTGTGTATGCATCTGTACCCCAGTGAGAGTCTGTGTATGTGTGTGTGTGTCACTGTGTCCCAGGCTGCAGTTTGTGTGTGTATCTGTGTGTGTCTGAGTGTGTGTGTTACTGAGACCCAGGCTGCAGAATGTGTGTGTGTGTGTGTGTGTGTTACTGTGTCCCAGGCTGCAGTCTGTGTGTATGTGTGTGTTGCTGTGTCACAGTCTGCAGTCTGTGTGTGTGTGTGTGTGTGTGTGTGTGTGTTACTGTGTCCCAGGCTGCAGTCTGTGTGTGTGTGTGTGTGTGTATGCATCTGTACCCCAGTGAGAGTCTGTGTATGTGTGTGTGTGTGTGTGTGTGTTACTGTGTCACAGGCTGCAGTCTGTGTGTATGTGTGTGTTGCTGTGTCACAGTCTGCAGTCTGTGTGTGTGTGTGTGTGTGTGTGTGTTACTGTGTCCCAGGCTGCAGTCTGTGTGTGTGTGTGTGTGTGTTACTGTGTCCCAGGCTGCAGTCTGTGTGTGTGTGTGTGTGTGTGTGTGTGTGTGTTACTGTGTCCCAGGCTGCAGTCTGTGTGTGTGTGTGTGTGTGTGTGTGTGTGTGTGTGTTACTGTGTCCCAGGCTGCAGTCTGTGTGTGTGTGTGTTACTGTGTCCCAGGCTGCAGTTTGTGTGTGTGTCTGTGTGTGTGTGTGTGTGTGTTACTGTGTCCCAGGCTGCAGTCTGTGTGTGTGTGTGTGTGTGTGTGTGTTACTGTGTCCCAGGCTGCAGTCTGTGTGTGCGTGTGTGTGTATGTGTGTGTGTGTGTATGCATCTGTACCCCAGTGAGAGTCTGTGTATGTGTGTGTGTGTGTGTGTGTTACTGTGTCCCAGGCTGCAGTCTGTGTGCGTGTGTGTGTGTTACTGTGTCCCAGGCTGCAGTCTGTGTGTGTGTGTGTGTGTGTTACTGTGTCCCAGGCTGCAGTCTGTGTGTGTGTGTGTGTGTGTTACTGTGTCCCATGCTGCAGTCTGTGTGTGTGTGTGTGTGTGTGTGTGTGTGTGTTACTGTGTCCCAGGCTGCAGTGTGTGCGTTTGTGTGTGTGTGCGTCTGTGTATGTGTGTCACTGTGTCCCAGGCTGCAGTTTGTGTGTGTGTCTGTGTGTGTGTGTGTGTGTGTGTTACTGTGTCCCAGGCTGCAGTCTGTGTGTATGTGTGTGTTGCTGTGTCCCAGTCTGCAGTCTGTGTGTGTGTGTGTGTGTGTGTTACTGAGTCCCAGGCTGCAGAATGTGTGTGTGTGTGTGTGTGTGTGTTGCTGTGTCACAGTCTGCAGTCTGTGTGTGTGTGTGTGTGTGTGTGTGTGTGTGTGTGTGTTACTGTGTCCCAGGCTGCAGTCTGTGTGTATGTGTGTGTTGCTGTGTCACAGTCTGCAGTCTGTGTGTGTGTGTGTGTGTGTGTGTGTGTTACTGTGTCCCAGGCTGCAGTCTGTGTGTATGTGTGTGTTGCTGTGTCACAGTCTGCAGTCTGTGTGTGTGTGTGTGCGTGTGTTACTGTGTCCCAGGCTGCAGTCTGTGTGTATGTGTGTGTTGCTGTGTCACAGTCTGCAGTCTGTGTGTGTGTGTGTGCGTGTGTTACTGTGTCCCAGGCTGCAGTTTGTGTGTGTATGTGTGTGTGTGTGTGTTACTGTGTCCCAGGCTGCAGAATGTGTGTGTGTGTGTGTGTGTGTGTGTGTGTTACTGTGTCCCAGGCTGCAGTCTGTGTGTGTGTCTGTGTGTGTGTGTGTTACTGTGTCCCAGACTGCAATCTCTGTGCGTGTGTGTGTGTCTGTGTGTGTGTGAGTGTGTGTGTTACTGTGTCCCAGGCTGCAGTCTGTGTGTGTACCTGTGTGTGTGTGTGTGTTACTGTGTCCCAGGCTGCAGAATGTGTGTGTGTGTGTTTGTGTGTGTTACTGTGTCCCAGGCTGCAGTCTCTGTGCGTGTGTGTGTGTCTGTGTGTGTGTGAGTGTGTGTGTTACTGTGTCCCAGGCTGCAGTCTGTGTGTGTATCTGTGTGTGTGTGTGTGTGTGTGTGTGTTACTGTGTCCCAGGCTGCAATCTGTGTGTGTGTGTGTGTCTATGTGTGTGTGTGTGTGTGTGTTAATGTGTCCCAGGCTGAGTCTGTGTGTTACTGAGTGTGTCCCAGCCTGGGACAGCAGTCTGTGTGTTTGTGTGTGTGTATACGCCCATACCCCTGTGATAGTCTGTGTGTGTGTGTATGTTGCTGTGTCCCAGGCTGCAGTCTGTGTGTGCGCGTGTGTGTGTGTGTGTTGCTGTGTCCCAGGCTGCAGTCTGTGTGTGTGTATGTGTGTATGCATCTGTACCCCAGTGAGAGTCTGTGTATGTGTGTGTGTGTGTGTGTATGTGTGTTACTGTGTCCCAGGCTGCAGTCTGTGTGTGTGTGTGTGTGTGTTACTGTGTCCCAGGCTGCAGTCTGTGTGTGTGTGTATGTGTGTGTGTGTGTGTGTATGCATCTGTACCCCAGTGAGAGTCTGTGTGTGTGTTACTGTGTCCCAGGCTGCAGTCTGTGTGTGTGTATGTGTGTGTGTGTGTGTTACTGTGTCCCAGACTGCAGTCTGTGTGTGTGTGTGTGTGTGTGTATGCATCTGTACCCCAGTGAGAGTCTGTGTATGTGTGTGTGTGTTACTGTGTCCCAGGCTGCAGTGTGTGCGTTTGTGTGTGTGTGCGTCTGTGTATGTGTGTCACTGTGTCCCAGGCTGCAGTTTGTGTGTGTATCTGTGTGTGTCTGAGTGTGTGTGTTACTGAGACCCAGGCTGCAGAATGTGTGTGTGTGTGTGTGTGTGTTACTGTGTCCCAGGCTGCAGTCTGTGTGTATGTGTGTGTTGCTGTGTCACAGTCTGCAGTCTGTGTGTGTGTGTGTGTGTGTGTGTGTGTGTTACTGTGTCCCAGGCTGCAGTCTGTGTGTGTGTGTGTGTGTGTATGCATCTGTACCCCAGTGAGAGTCTGTGTATGTGTGTGTGTGTGTGTGTGTGTTACTGTGTCCCAGGCTGCAGTCTGTGTGTGTGTGTGTGTTGCTGTGTCACAGTCTGCAGTCTGTGTGTGTGTGTGTGTGTGTGTGTGTTACTGTGTCCCAGGCTGCAGTCTGTGTGTGTGTGTGTGTGTGTGTTACTGTGTCCCAGGCTGCAGTCTGTGTGTGTGTGTGTGTGTGTGTGTGTTACTGTGTCCCAGGCTGCAGTCTGTGTGTGTGTGTGTGTGTGTGTGTGTGTGTGTTACTGTGTCCCAGGCTGCAGTCTGTGTGTGTGTGTGTTACTGTGTCCCAGGCTGCAGTTTGTGTGTGTGTCTGTGTGTGTGTGTGTGTGTGTGTTACTGTGTCCCAGGCTGCAGTCTGTGTGTGTGTGTGTGTGTGTGTGTGTTACTGTGTCCCAGGCTGCAGTCTGTGTGTGCGTGTGTGTGTATGTGTGTGTGTGTGTATGCATCTGTACCCCAGTGAGAGTCTGTGTATGTGTGTGTGTGTGTGTGTGTTACTGTGTCCCAGGCTGCAGTCTGTGTGCGTGTGTGTGTGTTACTGTGTCCCAGGCTGCAGTCTGTGTGTGTGTGTGTGTGTGTTACTGTGTCCCAGGCTGCAGTCTGTGTGTGTGTGTGTGTGTGTTACTGTGTCCCAGGCTGCAGTCTGTGTGTGTGTGTGTGTGTGTGTGTGTTACTGTGTCCCAGGCTGCAGTGTGTGCGTTTGTGTGTGTGTGCGTCTGTGTATGTGTGTCACTGTGTCCCAGGCTGCAGTTTGTGTGTGTGTCTGTGTGTGTGTGTATGTGTGTGTTACTGTGTCCCAGGCTGCAGTCTGTGTGTATGTGTGTGTTGCTGTGTCACAGTCTGCAGTCTGTGTGTGTGTGTGTGTGTGTGTTACTGAGTCCCAGGCTGCAGAATGTGTGTGTGTGTGTGTGTGTGTTGCTGTGTCACAGTCTGCAGTCTGTGTGTGTGTGTGTGTGTGTGTGTGTGTGTTACTGTGTCCCAGGCTGCAGTCTGTGTGTATGTGTGTGTTGCTGTGTCACAGTCTGCAGTCTGTGTGTGTGTGTGTGTGTGTGTGTGTTACTGTGTCCCAGGCTGCAGTCTGTGTGTATGTGTGTGTTGCTGTGTCACAGTCTGCAGTCTGTGTGTGTGTGTGTGCGTGTGTTACTGTGTCCCAGGCTGCAGTTTGTGTGTGTATGTGTGTGTGTGTGTGTTACTGTGTCCCAGGCTGCAGAATGTGTGTGTGTGTGTGTGTGTGTGTGTGTGTTACTGTGTCCCAGGCTGCAGTCTGTGTGTGTGTCTGTGTGTGTGTGTGTTACTGTGTCCCAGACTGCAATCTCTGTGCGTGTGTGTGTGTCTGTGTGTGTGTGAGTGTGTGTGTTACTGTGTCCCAGGCTGCAGTCTGTGTGTGTACCTGTGTGTGTGTGTGTGTTACTGTGTCCCAGGCTGCAGTCTGTGTGTGCGTGTGTGTGTATGTGTGTGTGTGTGTATGCATCTGTACCCCAGTGAGAGTCTGTGTATGTGTGTGTGTGTGTGTGTGTTACTGTGTCCCAGGCTGCAGTCTGTGTGCGTGTGTGTGTGTTACTGTGTCCCAGGCTGCAGTCTGTGTGTGTGTGTGTGTGTGTTACTGTGTCCCAGGCTGCAGTCTGTGTGTGTGTGTGTGTGTGTTACTGTGTCCCAGGCTGCAGTCTGTGTGTGTGTGTGTGTGTGTGTGTGTTACTGTGTCCCAGGCTGCAGTGTGTGCGTTTGTGTGTGTGTGCGTCTGTGTATGTGTGTCACTGTGTCCCAGGCTGCAGTTTGTGTGTGTGTCTGTGTGTGTGTGTATGTGTGTGTTACTGTGTCCCAGGCTGCAGTCTGTGTGTATGTGTGTGTTGCTGTGTCACAGTCTGCAGTCTGTGTGTGTGTGTGTGTGTGTGTTACTGAGTCCCAGGCTGCAGAATGTGTGTGTGTGTGTGTGTGTGTTGCTGTGTCACAGTCTGCAGTCTGTGTGTGTGTGTGTGTGTGTGTGTGTGTGTTACTGTGTCCCAGGCTGCAGTCTGTGTGTATGTGTGTGTTGCTGTGTCACAGTCTGCAGTCTGTGTGTGTGTGTGTGTGTGTGTGTGTTACTGTGTCCCAGGCTGCAGTCTGTGTGTATGTGTGTGTTGCTGTGTCACAGTCTGCAGTCTGTGTGTGTGTGTGTGCGTGTGTTACTGTGTCCCAGGCTGCAGTTTGTGTGTGTATGTGTGTGTGTGTGTGTTACTGTGTCCCAGGCTGCAGAATGTGTGTGTGTGTGTGTGTGTGTGTGTGTGTTACTGTGTCCCAGGCTGCAGTCTGTGTGTGTGTCTGTGTGTGTGTGTTACTGTGTCCCAGACTGCAATCTCTGTGCGTGTGTGTGTGTCTGTGTGTGTGTGAGTGTGTGTGTTACTGTGTCCCAGGCTGCAGTCTGTGTGTGTACCTGTGTGTGTGTGTGTGTTACTGTGTCCCAGGCTGCAGAATGTGTGTGTGTGTGTTTGTGTGTGTTACTGTGTCCCAGGCTGCAGTCTCTGTGCGTGTGTGTGTGTCTGTGTGTGTGTGAGTGTGTGTGTTACTGTGTCCCAGGCTGCAGTCTGTGTGTGTATCTGTGTGTGTGTGTGTGTGTGTGTGTTACTGTGTCCCAGGCTGCAATCTGTGTGTGTGTGTGTGTCTATGTGTGTGTGTGTGTGTGTGTGTTAATGTGTCCCAGGCTGAGTCTGTGTGTTACTGAGTGTGTCCCAGCCTGGGACAGCAGTCTGTGTGTTTGTGTGTGTGTATACGCCCATACCCCTGTGATAGTCTGTGTGTGTGTGTGTGTTGCTGTGTCTCAGGCTGCAATCTCTGTGTGTGTGCGTGTCTATGTGTGTGTGTGTATGTGTGTGCGCGTGTGTGTGTGTGTGTGTATGTGTGTGTGCGTGTGTGTTACTCTGTCCCAGGGTTGCAGTCTGTGTCTGTGTGTGTGTGTGTGTATTACTGTGTCCCAGGCTGCAGTCTGTGTATGTGTGTGTGTGTGTGTGTGTGTGTTACTGTGTCCCATGCTGCAGTCTGTGTGTATGTGTGTGTTGATGTGTCACAGTCTGCAGTCTGTCTGTGTGTGTGTGTGTTACTGTGTCCCAGGCTGCGGTCTGTGTGTATGTGTGTGTGTGTGTGTGTGTGTGTGTTACTGTGTTCCATGCTGCAGTCTCTATGAATGTGTGTGTTGATGTGTCACAGTCTGCAGTCTGTCTGTGTGTGTATGTGTGTGTTACTGTGTCCCACTCTCCTGTCTATGTGTGTGTGTGTGTGTTACTGTGTCCAAGGCTGCAGTCTGTGTGTGTGTGTGTGTTACTGTGTCCCACACTCTTGTCTGTGTGTGTGTGTGTTACTGTGTCCCAGGCTGCAATCTGTGTGCGTGTGTGTGTGTGTGTTACTGTGTCCCAGGCTGCAATCTGTATGTGTGTGTGTGTGTGTGTGTGTTACTGTGTCCCAGGCGGCAGTTTGTGTGTGTGTGTGTGTTACTGTGTCCCAGGCTGCAGTTTGTGTGTGTGTGTGTGTTTGTGTGTGTTACTGTGTGCCAGGCTGCAGTCTGTGTGTGTATCTGTGTGTGTGTGCGTGTGTTACTGTGTCCCAGACTGCAATCTCTGTGTGTGTTTGTGTGTTACTGTGTCCCAGCTGTGTACCAGGCTGCAGTCTGTGTGTGTGTGTGTGTTACTGTGTCCCAGGCTGCAGTCTCTGTGCGTGTGTGTGTATCTGTGTGTGTGTGTGTGTGTTACTGTGTCCCAGGCTGCAATCTCTATGTGTGTGCGTGTCTATGTGTGTGTGTGTTAGTGTGTCCCAGGCTGCGGTCTCTGTGTGTTACTGAGGGTGTCCCTTCCTGGGGCAGCAGTCTGTGTGTATGTGTGTGTGTGTGTGTGTGTGTTACTGTGTCCCAGGATGCAGTCTGTGTGTGTGTGTGTGTGTGTGTGTGTGTTACTGTGTCCCAGACTGCAGTCTGTGTGTGTGTGTGTGTGTGTGTGTGTATGCATCTGTACCCCAGTGAGAGTCTGTGTATGTGTGTGTGTGTTACTGTGTCCCAGGCTGCAGTGTGTGCGTTTGTGTGTGTGTGCGTCTGTGTATGTGTGTCACTGTGTCCCAGGCTGCAGTTTGTGTGTGTATCTGTGTGTGTGTGTTACTGTGTCCCAGGCTGCAGAATGTGTGTGTGTGTGTGTGTGTGTGTGTGTGTTACTGTGTCCCAGGCTGCAGTCTGTGTGTGTGTCTGTGTGTGTGTGTGTTACTGTGTCCCAGACTGCAATCTCTGTGCGTGTGTGTGTGTGTCTGTGTGTGTGTGAGTGTGTGTGTTACTGTGTCCCAGGCTGCAGTCTGTGTGTGTACCTGTGTGTGTGTGTGTGTTACTGTGTCCCAGGCTGCAGAATGTGTGTGTGTGTGTTTGTGTGTGTTACTGTGTCCCAGGCTGCAGTCTCTGTGCGTGTGTGTGTGTCTGTGTGTGTGTGAGTGTGTGTGTTACTGTGTCCCAGGCTGCAGTCTGTGTGTGTATCTGTGTGTGTGTGTGTGTGTGTGTTACTGTGTCCCAGGCTGCAATCTGTGTGTGTGTGTGTGTCTATGTGTGTGTGTGTGTGTGTGTTAATGTGTCCCAGGCTGAGTCTGTGTGTTACTGAGTGTGTCCCAGCCTGGGACAGCAGTCTGTGTGTTTGTGTGTGTGTATACGCCCATACCCCTGTGATAGTCTGTGTGTGTGTGTATGTTGCTGTGTCCCAGGCTGCAGTCTGTGTGTGCGCGTGTGTGTGTGTGTGTTGCTGTGTCCCAGGCTGCAGTCTGTGTGTGTGTATGTGTGTGTGTGTGTGTGTGTGTATGCATCTGTACCCCAGTGAGAGTCTGTGTATGTGTGTGTGTGTGTGTGTATGTGTGTTACTGTGTCCCAGGCTGCAGTCTGTGTGTGTGTGTGTGTGTGTGTGTGTGTGTTACTGTGTCCCAGGCTGCAGTCTGTGTGTGTGTGTATGTGTGTGTGTGTGTGTGTGTATGCATCTGTACCCCAGTGAGAGTCTGTGTGTGTGTTACTGTGTCCCAGGCTGCAGTCTGTGTATGTGTGTGTGTGTCTGTGTGTGTGTTACTGTGTCCCAGACTGCAGTCTGTGTGTGTGTGTGTGTGTGTGTGTGTGTATGCATCTGTACCCCAGTGAGAGTCTGTGTATGTGTGTGTGTGTCACTGTGTCCCAGGCTGCAGTTTGTGTGTGTATCTGTGTGTGTCTGAGTGTGTGTGTTACTGAGACCCAGGCTGCAGAATGTGTGTGTGTGTGTGTGTGTGTTACTGTGTCCCAGGCTGCAGTCTGTGTGTATGTGTGTGTTGCTGTGTCACAGTCTGCAGTCTGTGTGTGTGTGTGTGTGTGTGTGTGTGTGTTACTGTGTCCCAGGCTGCAGTCTGTGTGTGTGTGTGTGTGTGTATGCATCTGTACCCCAGTGAGAGTCTGTGTATGTGTGTGTGTGTGTGTGTGTGTTACTGTGTCACAGGCTGCAGTCTGTGTGTATGTGTGTGTTGCTGTGTCACAGTCTGCAGTCTGTGTGTGTGTGTGTGTGTGTGTGTGTTACTGTGTCCCAGGCTGCAGTCTGTGTGTGTGTGTGTGTGTGTTACTGTGTCCCAGGCTGCAGTCTGTGTGTGTGTGTGTGTGTGTGTGTGTGTGTGTTACTGTGTCCCAGGCTGCAGTCTGTGTGTGTGTGTGTGTGTGTGTGTGTGTGTGTGTGTGTTACTGTGTCCCAGGCTGCAGTCTGTGTGTGTGTGTGTTACTGTGTCCCAGGCTGCAGTTTGTGTGTGTGTCTGTGTGTGTGTGTGTGTGTGTTACTGTGTCCCAGGCTGCAGTCTGTGTGTGTGTGTGTGTGTGTGTGTGTTACTGTGTCCCAGGCTGCAGTCTGTGTGTGCGTGTGTGTGTATGTGTGTGTGTGTGTATGCATCTGTACCCCAGTGAGAGTCTGTGTATGTGTGTGTGTGTGTGTGTGTTACTGTGTCCCAGGCTGCAGTCTGTGTGCGTGTGTGTGTGTTACTGTGTCCCAGGCTGCAGTCTGTGTGTGTGTGTGTGTGTGTTACTGTGTCCCAGGCTGCAGTCTGTGTGTGTGTGTGTGTGTGTTACTGTGTCCCATGCTGCAGTCTGTGTGTGTGTGTGTGTGTGTGTGTGTGTGTGTTACTGTGTCCCAGGCTGCAGTGTGTGCGTTTGTGTGTGTGTGCGTCTGTGTATGTGTGTCACTGTGTCCCAGGCTGCAGTTTGTGTGTGTGTCTGTGTGTGTGTGTGTGTGTGTGTTACTGTGTCCCAGGCTGCAGTCTGTGTGTATGTGTGTGTTGCTGTGTCACAGTCTGCAGTCTGTGTGTGTGTGTGTGTGTGTGTTACTGAGTCCCAGGCTGCAGAATGTGTGTGTGTGTGTGTGTGTGTGTTGCTGTGTCACAGTCTGCAGTCTGTGTGTGTGTGTGTGTGTGTGTGTGTGTGTGTGTGTTACTGTGTCCCAGGCTGCAGTCTGTGTGTATGTGTGTGTTGCTGTGTCACAGTCTGCAGTCTGTGTGTGTGTGTGTGTGTGTGTGTGTGTTACTGTGTCCCAGGCTGCAGTCTGTGTGTATGTGTGTGTTGCTGTGTCACAGTCTGCAGTCTGTGTGTGTGTGTGTGCGTGTGTTACTGTGTCCCAGGCTGCAGTCTGTGTGTATGTGTGTGTTGCTGTGTCACAGTCTGCAGTCTGTGTGTGTGTGTGTGCGTGTGTTACTGTGTCCCAGGCTGCAGTTTGTGTGTGTATGTGTGTGTGTGTGTGTTACTGTGTCCCAGGCTGCAGAATGTGTGTGTGTGTGTGTGTGTGTGTGTGTGTGTTACTGTGTCCCAGGCTGCAGTCTGTGTGTGTGTCTGTGTGTGTGTGTGTTACTGTGTCCCAGACTGCAATCTCTGTGCGTGTGTGTGTGTCTGTGTGTGTGTGAGTGTGTGTGTTACTGTGTCCCAGGCTGCAGTCTGTGTGTGTACCTGTGTGTGTGTGTGTGTTACTGTGTCCCAGGCTGCAGAATGTGTGTGTGTGTGTTTGTGTGTGTTACTGTGTCCCAGGCTGCAGTCTCTGTGCGTGTGTGTGTGTCTGTGTGTGTGTGAGTGTGTGTGTTACTGTGTCCCAGGCTGCAGTCTGTGTGTGTATCTGTGTGTGTGTGTGTGTGTGTGTGTGTTACTGTGTCCCAGGCTGCAATCTGTGTGTGTGTGTGTGTCTATGTGTGTGTGTGTGTGTGTGTTAATGTGTCCCAGGCTGAGTCTGTGTGTTACTGAGTGTGTCCCAGCCTGGGACAGCAGTCTGTGTGTTTGTGTGTGTGTATACGCCCATACCCCTGTGATAGTCTGTGTGTGTGTGTATGTTGCTGTGTCCCAGGCTGCAGTCTGTGTGTGCGCGTGTGTGTGTGTGTGTTGCTGTGTCCCAGGCTGCAGTCTGTGTGTGTGTATGTGTGTATGCATCTGTACCCCAGTGAGAGTCTGTGTATGTGTGTGTGTGTGTGTGTATGTGTGTTACTGTGTCCCAGGCTGCAGTCTGTGTGTGTGTGTGTGTGTGTTACTGTGTCCCAGGCTGCAGTCTGTGTGTGTGTGTATGTGTGTGTGTATGCATCTGTACCCCAGTGAGAGTCTGTGTGTGTGTTACTGTGTCCCAGGCTGCAGTCTGTGTGTGTGTATGTGTGTGTGTGTGTGTTACTGTGTCCCAGACTGCAGTCTGTGTGTGTGTGTGTGTGTGTGTGTATGCATCTGTACCCCAGTGAGAGTCTGTGTATGTGTGTGTGTGTTACTGTGTCCCAGGCTGCAGTGTGTGCGTTTGTGTGTGTGTGCGTCTGTGTATGTGTGTCACTGTGTCCCAGGCTGCAGTTTGTGTGTGTATCTGTGTGTGTCTGAGTGTGTGTGTTACTGAGACCCAGGCTGCAGAATGTGTGTGTGTGTGTGTGTGTGTTACTGTGTCCCAGGCTGCAGTCTGTGTGTATGTGTGTGTTGCTGTGTCACAGTCTGCAGTCTGTGTGTGTGTGTGTGTGTGTGTGTGTGTGTTACTGTGTCCCAGGCTGCAGTCTGTGTGTGTGTGTGTGTGTGTATGCATCTGTACCCCAGTGAGAGTCTGTGTATGTGTGTGTGTGTGTGTGTGTGTTACTGTGTCCCAGGCTGCAGTCTGTGTGTGTGTGTGTGTTGCTGTGTCACAGTCTGCAGTCTGTGTGTGTGTGTGTGTGTGTGTGTGTTACTGTGTCCCAGGCTGCAGTCTGTGTGTGTGTGTGTGTGTGTTACTGTGTCCCAGGCTGCAGTCTGTGTGTGTGTGTGTGTGTGTGTGTGTTACTGTGTCCCAGGCTGCAGTCTGTGTGTGTGTGTGTGTGTGTGTGTGTGTGTGTTACTGTGTCCCAGGCTGCAGTCTGTGTGTGTGTGTGTTACTGTGTCCCAGGCTGCAGTTTGTGTGTGTGTCTGTGTGTGTGTGTGTGTGTGTGTTACTGTGTCCCAGGCTGCAGTCTGTGTGTGTGTGTGTGTGTGTGTGTGTTACTGTGTCCCAGGCTGCAGTCTGTGTGTGCGTGTGTGTGTATGTGTGTGTGTGTGTATGCATCTGTACCCCAGTGAGAGTCTGTGTATGTGTGTGTGTGTGTGTGTGTTACTGTGTCCCAGGCTGCAGTCTGTGTGCGTGTGTGTGTGTTACTGTGTCCCAGGCTGCAGTCTGTGTGTGTGTGTGTGTGTGTTACTGTGTCCCAGGCTGCAGTCTGTGTGTGTGTGTGTGTGTGTTACTGTGTCCCAGGCTGCAGTCTGTGTGTGTGTGTGTGTGTGTGTGTGTTACTGTGTCCCAGGCTGCAGTGTGTGCGTTTGTGTGTGTGTGCGTCTGTGTATGTGTGTCACTGTGTCCCAGGCTGCAGTTTGTGTGTGTGTCTGTGTGTGTGTGTATGTGTGTGTTACTGTGTCCCAGGCTGCAGTCTGTGTGTATGTGTGTGTTGCTGTGTCACAGTCTGCAGTCTGTGTGTGTGTGTGTGTGTGTGTTACTGAGTCCCAGGCTGCAGAATGTGTGTGTGTGTGTGTGTGTGTTGCTGTGTCACAGTCTGCAGTCTGTGTGTGTGTGTGTGTGTGTGTGTGTGTGTTACTGTGTCCCAGGCTGCAGTCTGTGTGTATGTGTGTGTTGCTGTGTCACAGTCTGCAGTCTGTGTGTGTGTGTGTGTGTGTGTGTGTTACTGTGTCCCAGGCTGCAGTCTGTGTGTATGTGTGTGTTGCTGTGTCACAGTCTGCAGTCTGTGTGTGTGTGTGTGCGTGTGTTACTGTGTCCCAGGCTGCAGTTTGTGTGTGTATGTGTGTGTGTGTGTGTTACTGTGTCCCAGGCTGCAGAATGTGTGTGTGTGTGTGTGTGTGTGTGTGTGTTACTGTGTCCCAGGCTGCAGTCTGTGTGTGTGTCTGTGTGTGTGTGTGTTACTGTGTCCCAGACTGCAATCTCTGTGCGTGTGTGTGTGTCTGTGTGTGTGTGAGTGTGTGTGTTACTGTGTCCCAGGCTGCAGTCTGTGTGTGTACCTGTGTGTGTGTGTGTGTTACTGTGTCCCAGGCTGCAGAATGTGTGTGTGTGTGTTTGTGTGTGTTACTGTGTCCCAGGCTGCAGTCTCTGTGCGTGTGTGTGTGTCTGTGTGTGTGTGAGTGTGTGTGTTACTGTGTCCCAGGCTGCAGTCTGTGTGTGTATCTGTGTGTGTGTGTGTGTGTGTGTGTTACTGTGTCCCAGGCTGCAATCTGTGTGTGTGTGTGTGTCTATGTGTGTGTGTGTGTGTGTGTGTTAATGTGTCCCAGGCTGAGTCTGTGTGTTACTGAGTGTGTCCCAGCCTGGGACAGCAGTCTGTGTGTTTGTGTGTGTGTATACGCCCATACCCCTGTGATAGTCTGTGTGTGTGTGTGTGTTGCTGTGTCTCAGGCTGCAATCTCTGTGTGTGTGCGTGTCTATGTGTGTGTGTGTATGTGTGTGCGCGTGTGTGTGTGTGTGTGTATGTGTGTGTGCGTGTGTGTTACTCTGTCCCAGGGTTGCAGTCTGTGTCTGTGTGTGTGTGTGTGTATTACTGTGTCCCAGGCTGCAGTCTGTGTATGTGTGTGTGTGTGTGTGTGTGTGTTACTGTGTCCCATGCTGCAGTCTGTGTGTATGTGTGTGTTGATGTGTCACAGTCTGCAGTCTGTCTGTGTGTGTGTGTGTTACTGTGTCCCAGGCTGCGGTCTGTGTGTATGTGTGTGTGTGTGTGTGTGTGTGTGTTACTGTGTTCCATGCTGCAGTCTCTATGAATGTGTGTGTTGATGTGTCACAGTCTGCAGTCTGTCTGTGTGTGTATGTGTGTGTTACTGTGTCCCACTCTCCTGTCTATGTGTGTGTGTGTGTGTTACTGTGTCCAAGGCTGCAGTCTGTGTGTGTGTGTGTGTTACTGTGTCCCACACTCTTGTCTGTGTGTGTGTGTGTTACTGTGTCCCAGGCTGCAATCTGTGTGCGTGTGTGTGTGTGTGTTACTGTGTCCCAGGCTGCAATCTGTATGTGTGTGTGTGTGTGTGTGTGTTACTGTGTCCCAGGCGGCAGTTTGTGTGTGTGTGTGTGTTACTGTGTCCCAGGCTGCAGTTTGTGTGTGTGTGTGTGTTTGTGTGTGTTACTGTGTGCCAGGCTGCAGTCTGTGTGTGTATCTGTGTGTGTGTGCGTGTGTTACTGTGTCCCAGACTGCAATCTCTGTGTGTGTTTGTGTGTTACTGTGTCCCAGCTGTGTACCAGGCTGCAGTCTGTGTGTGTGTGTGTGTTACTGTGTCCCAGGCTGCAGTCTCTGTGCGTGTGTGTGTATCTGTGTGTGTGTGTGTGTGTTACTGTGTCCCAGGCTGCAATCTCTATGTGTGTGCGTGTCTATGTGTGTGTGTGTTAGTGTGTCCCAGGCTGCGGTCTCTGTGTGTTACTGAGGGTGTCCCTTCCTGGGGCAGCAGTCTGTGTGTATGTGTGTGTGTGTGTGTGTGTGTTACTGTGTCCCAGGATGCAGTCTGTGTGTGTGTGTGTGTGTTGCTGTGTCCCAGGCTGCAGTCTGTGTGTGTGTGTGTGTGTGTGTGTTGCTGTGTCCCAGGCTGCAGTCTGTGTGTGTGTGTGTGTGTTACTGTGTCCCAGGCTGCAGTCTGTGTGTGTGTTACTGTGTCCCAGGCTGCAGTCTGTGTGTGTTACTGTGTCCCAGGCTGCAGTCTGTGTGTGTGTGTGTGTGTGTGTGTGTATTGCTGTGTCCCAGGCTGCAGTCTGTGTGTGTTACTGTGTCCCAGGCTGCAGTCTGTGTGTGTGTGTGTGTGTGTGTGTTGCTGTGTCCCAGGCTGCAGTCTGTGTGTGTGTGTGTGTTGCTGTGTCCCAGGCTGCAGTCTGTGTGTGTGTGTGTGTGTGTGTGTGTATGTGTGTGCGTGTGTGTGTTACTCTGTCCCAGGCTGCAGTCTGTGTGTGTGTGTGTTACTGTGTCCAAGGCTGCAGTCTGTGTTTGTGTGTGTGTATGTGTGTGTGTATGTGTGTTACTGTGTCCCACGCTGCAGTCTGTGTGTATGTGTGTGTGTGTGTGTGTGTGTTACTGTGTCCCAGGCTGCAGTCTGTGTGTATGTGTGTGTGTGTGTGTTACTGTGTCCCAGGCTGCAGTCTGTGTGTGTGTGTGTGTGTGTGTTACTGTATCCCAGGCTGCAATCTGTGTGTGTGTGTGTTACTGTGTCCCAGGCTGCAGAATGTGTGTGTGTGTGTTACTGTGTCCCAGGCTGCAATCTGTGTGTGTGTGTGTGTGTGTTACTGTGTCCCAGGCTGCAGAATGTGTGTGTGTGTGTGTGTGTGTGTGTTACTGTGTCCCACGCTGCAGTCTGTGTGTGTGTGTGTGTGTGTGTGTTACTGTGTCCCACGCTGCAGTCTGTGTGTGTGTGTGTGTGTGTGTTACTGTGTCCCAGGCTGCAGTCTGTGTGTATGTGTGTGTGTGTGTGTTACTGTGTCCCAGGCTGCAGTCTGTGTGTGTGTGTGTGTGTTACTGTGTCCCAGGCTGCAGTCTGTGTGTGTGTGTGTGTGTGTCTGTGTGTGTGTTACTGTGTCCCAGGCTGCAGTCTGTGTGTGTGTGTGTTACTCATGCTGCAGAATGTGTGTGTGTGTGTGTTACTGTATCCCAGGCTGCAATCTGTGTGTGTGTGTGTGTGTTACTGTGTCCCAGGCTGCAGAATGTGTGTGTGTGTGTGTTACTGTGTCCCAGGCTGCAATCTGTGTGTGTGTGTGTGTGTGTGTTACTGTGTCCCAGGCTGCAGAATGTGTGTGTGTGTGTGTGTGTGTGTGTTACTGTGTCCCATGCTGCAGAATGTGTGTCTGTGTGTGTGTTACTGTGTCCCAGGCTGCAGTCTGTGTGTGTGCGTGTGTTACTGTGTCCCAGACTGCAATCTCTGTGCGTGTGTGTTACTGTGTCCCATGCTGCAGAATGTGTGTCTGTGTGTGTGTGTGTGTGTTACTGTGTCCCAGGCTGCAGTCTGTGTGTGTGTCTGTGTGTGTGTGTGTGTTACTGTGTCCCAGGCTGCAGTCTGTGTGTGTGTCTGTGTGTGTGCGTGTGTTACTGTGTCCCAGGCTGCAGTTTGTGTTTGTGTCTGTGGATGTGTGAGTGTGTGTGTTGCTGTGTCCCAGGCTGCAATCTGTGTGTGTGTGCGTGTCTATGTGTGTGTGTATGTGTGTGTGCATGTGTGTGTGTGTGTGTATATGTGTGTGTGCGTGTGTGTTATTTTGTCCCAGGGTTGCAGTCTGTGTCTGTGTGTGTATGTGTTACTGTGTCCCAGGCTGCAGTCTGTGTGTGTGTATGTGTGTGTGTGTGTGTTACTGTGTCCAATGCTGCAGTCTGTGTGTGTGTGAGTGTGTGCATGTGTGTTACTGTGTCCCAGGCTGCAGTCTGTGTGTGTGTGTGTGTGTGTGTGTGTCTGTGGATGTGTGAGTGTGTGTGTTGCTGTGTCCCAGGCTGCAATCTCTGTGTGTGTGCGTGTCTATGTGTATGCGTATGTGTGTGCGCGTGTGTGTGTGTGTGTGTGTGTGTGTGTGTGTGTATGTGTGTGTACGTGTGTGTTACTGTGTCCCAGGCTGCAGTCTCTTTGTGTGTGTGTGTGTGTTACTGTGTCCCAGGCTGCAGTCTCTGTGCGTGTGTGTGTCTATGTGTCTGTGTGTGCGTGTGTGTGTGTGTGTGTATGTGTGTGTGTCTGTGGATGTGTTAGTGTGTATGTTGCTCTGTCCCAGGCTGCAATCTCTGTGTGTGTGCGTGTCTATGTGTCTGTGTGTGCGTGTGTGTGTGTGTGCGTGTGTGTTACTCTGTCCCAGGGTTGCAGTCTGTGTGTGTGTGTGTGTGTTACTGTGTCCCAGGCTGCAGTCTGTGTGTGTGTGTGTTACTGTGTCCCACACTCCTGTCTATGTGTGTGTGTGTGTGTGTATGTGTGTTTTGCTGTGTCACAGTCTGCAGTCTGTATGTGTGTGTGTGTGTGTGTTAGTGTGTCCCAGGCTGCAGTCTCTGTGTGTTACTGAGTGTGTCCCAGCCTGGGACAGCAGTCTGTGTGTTTGTGTGTGTGTGTATACACCCGTACCCCAGTGAGAGTCTGTGTGTGTGTGTGTGTTACTGGCTGTGTCCCAGGCTACTGTGTGTGTGTGTGTGAGAGACAGTGTGTGTCTCTGGAGAGTTACTCCCCTGCAGCTGATAAGGAACCAGCTCCGGGAAGCGATGGGACAGTGTCTGGTTACACAGAGAACCCCCTCCCCCCGGGGACTGATCCACTGACAGTCACCCCCCCCCCCCCCCTTCCTCTGCTCCTCCCTCTCTGACAGACAGCAGCTCCCGAGAAACACCTAGTCCCGGAGCGTCTGCCTCTGTCAGTGAATCGCAGCAGATGTGGGGGGAGAGAGAGAGAGACAGAGAGAGAGGGTGAACGTGTGTGTGAGAGAGAGAGAGAGACAGAGAGAGAGGGTGAGTGTGTGTGTGAGAGAGAGACAGAGAGAGACAGAGAGAGAGGGTGAACGTGTGTGTGAGAGAGAGAGAGAGAGAGAGACACAGAGAGAGAGGGTGAGTGTGTGTGTGTGAGAGAGAGAGAGAGAGAGAGGGTGAGTGTGTGTGAGAGAGAGAGAGACAGAGAGAGGGTGAGTGTGTGTGCGAGAGAGAGAGAGAGAGAGACAGAGAGAGAGGGTGAGTGTGTGTGAGAGAGAGAGAGACAGAGAGAGGGTGAGCGTGTCTGTGTGAGAGAGAGAAGGTGAGTGTGTGTCGGAGAGAGAGAGAGGGTGAGCGTGTGTGTGAGAGAGACAGAGAGAGAGGGTGAGCGTGTGTGTGAGAGAGACAGAGAGAGAGGGTGAGCGTGTGTGTGAGAGAGACAGAGAGAGAGGGTGAGCGTGTGTGTGAGAGAGACAGAGAGAGAGGGTGAGTGTGTGTGTGAGAGAGAGAGACAGAGAGAGGGTGAGCGTGTCTGTGTGAGAGAGAGAAGGTGAGTGTGTGTCGGAGAGAGAGAGAGGGTGAGTGTGTGTGTGAGAGAAAGCAGGAGGGAGAGAGCAAGGGGGCAGAGTGTGAGAGAGGGGGGCAGGATCAGTGTGCAGTGTTTGAATGTGAGGCTGTTGTTGAGCAGAGTCTGAGAGCTGGGCAGAGGGACAGGGGGCTGTGCCCGGAGTTGAGTGGCACTGTGTTAACGCTGCCAGTTTCCCAGGGACAGGTTGTGTGAGCTGGTGAGTACGCAGCTCCATGGAGTCTCCGAAGTTCCTGGACTCCGAGCCAGTCTCTCTGGGTCAGGCTGTGAGTTACTTTGAGGGCAGTCTGCAGAAGGCCATTCGGGACGTTCATGTGGATATCAGTGCCCTGAAGAAGGATGTGGAAGGACGAATCGAGGACATGTTCAAGCTGCTGACTCCACTCTCACAGACACTGACACAGCTGCAGCAAGAAAACCAGGAGCTGAGGGCTCATGTTCAGGAGCTGACCCAGAAGCTGGAACGCCTAACAGCAGCCAGCACTGTCCCCTGGAGGGCAGCGGAGACAGGACACACTCCCCAGCTCCCAGCTACAGCAGCAGCAGGAGAGACAAGCCCACATCCAGCAACTCACAGACCCTCAACAAGACTCCATGTAAGTAACACAGCAAGGGGCTGGTCATGGGCACAGACACATCAACTCAGGACACACTCCCACTGCAGCATCCCCCTCGGAATCCTGCCTTCCAGCTCCCCCTCCCCCCAACACACACACTGACCCTCACTGGGGTACAGTCCCCCACACACACTGACCCTCACTGGGGTACAGTCCCATACACACTGACCCTCACTGGGGTACAGTCCCACACACACACTGACTCTCACTGGGGGACAGTCCCACACACACTGACTCTCACTGGGGTACAGTCCCATACACACACTGACTCTCGCTGGGGGACAGTCCCACACACACTGACCCTCACTGGGGTACAGTCCCACACACACACTGACTCTCACTGGGGTACAGTCCCACACACACACTGACTCTCACTGGGGTACAGTCCCACACACACTGACCCTCACTGGGGTACAGTCCCACACACACACTGACTCTCACTGGGGGACAGTCCCACACACACTGACCCTCCCTGGGGTACAGTCCCACACACACTGATCCTCACTGGGGTACACACACACAAACCCTCACTGGGGTACAGTCCCACACACACTGACCCTCACTGGGGTACACACACACACACACACACACAAACCCTCACTGGGGTACAGTCCCACACGCACTGACCCACACTGGGGTACAGTCCCAAACACACTGACCCTCACTGGGGTATACACATACACACACACACACACACACACACACAGACCCTCACTGGGGTACAGACTCACACACACTGACCCTCTCTGGGGTACACACACACACACTGACTCTCACTGGGGTATACACACACACACACACACACACACACACACACACACACACACACACACACACTGACCCTCACTGGGGTACACACACACACACACACACACACACTGACCCTCACTGGGGTACAGTCCCACAGACACTGACCCTCACTGGGGTACAGTCCCACACACACTGACCCTCACTGGGGTACAGTCCCACACACACTGACCCTTACTGGAGTACAGTCCCACACACACTGACCCTCACTGGGGTACAGTCCCACACACACACTGACCCTCACTGGGGTACACACACACACACACACAAACCCTCACTGGGGTACAGTCACACACACACTGACCCTCACTGGGGTACACACACACACACAGACCCTCACTGGGGTACAGTCCCTCACACACTGACCCTCACTGGGGTACAGTCCCACACACACTGACCCTCCCTGGGGTACAGTCCCACACACACTGACCCTTACTGGAGTACAGTCCCACACACACTGACCCTCACTGGGGTACAGTTCCACACACACTGACCCTCACTGGGGTATAGTCACACACACACTGACCCTCACTGGAGTGCACACACACACACACACACACACACACACACACTGACCCTCACTGGGGTACAGTCCCTCACACACTGACCCTCACTGGGGTACAGTCCCTCACACACTGACCCTCACTGGGGTACAGTCCCCCACACACTGACCCTCACTGGGGTACAGTCCCACACACACTGACCCTCACTGGGGTACAGTCCCACACACACTGACCCTCACTGGGGTACAGTCCCACACACAGACACTGCCCGTCACTGGTTACGGTCCCACACACACTGACCCTCACGGGGGTACAGTCCCTCACACACACTGACCCTCACTGGGGTACAGTCCCTCACACACACTGACCCTCACTGGGGTACAGTCCCTCACACACACTGACCCTCACTGGGGTACAGTCCCTCACACACTGACCCTCACTGGGGTACAGTCCCACACACACACTGACCCTCACTGGGGTACAGTCCCTCACACACACTGACCCTCACTGGGGTACAGTCCCACACACACTGACCCTCACTGGGGTACAGTCCCACACACACTGACCCTCACTGGGGTACAGTCCCACACACACTGACCCTCACTGGGGTATACACACACACACACACACACACACACACACACACTGACCCTCACTGGGGTACACACACACACAGACCCTCACTGGGGTACAGTCCCACAGACACTGACTCTCACTGGGGTACAGTCCCACACACACACTGTCTCTTACTGGGATACAGTCCCACACACACTGACCCTCACTGGGGTACAGTCCCACACACACTGACCCTCCCTGGGGTACAGTCCCACACACACTGACCCTTACTGGAGTACAGTCCCACACACACTGACCCTCACTGGGGTACCGTCCCACACACACACTGACCCTCACTGGGGTACACACACACACACACACACACACTGACCCTCACTGGGGTACAGTCCCTCACACACTGATCCTCACTGGGGTACAGTCCCACACACACTGACCCTCACTGGGGTACAGTCCCACACACACTGACCCTTACTGGAGTACAGTCCCACACACACTGACCCTCACTGGGGTACAGTCCCACACACACACTGACCCTCACTGGGGTACAGTCCCACACACACACTGACCCTCACTGGGGTACAGTCCCACACACACTGACCCTCACTGGGGTACAGTCCCACACACACACTGACCCTCACTGGGGTACAGTCCCACACACACACTGACCCTCACTGGGGTACAGTCCCACACACACACTGACCCCCACTGGGGTACAGTTCCACACACACTGACCCTCACTGGGGTACAGTCCCACACACACTGACCCTCACTGGGGTACAGTCCCACACACACTGACCCTCACTGGGGTACAGTCCCACACACACTGACCCTCACTGGGGTATACACACACACACACACACACACACACACACACACTGACCCTCACTGGGGTACACACACACACAGACCCTCACTGGGGTACAGTCCCACAGACACTGACTCTCACTGGGGTACAGTCCCACACACACACTGTCTCTTACTGGGATACAGTCCCACACACACTGACCCTCACTGGGGTACAGTCCCACACACACTGACCCTCCCTGGGGTACAGTCCCACACACACTGACCCTTACTGGAGTACAGTCCCACACACACTGACCCTCACTGGGGTACCGTCCCACACACACACTGACCCTCACTGGGGTACACACACACACACACACACACACTGACCCTCACTGGGGTACAGTCCCTCACACACTGATCCTCACTGGGGTACAGTCCCACACACACTGACCCTCACTGGGGTACAGTCCCACACACACTGACCCTTACTGGAGTACAGTCCCACACACACTGACCCTCACTGGGGTACAGTCCCACACACACACTGACCCTCACTGGGGTACAGTCCCACACACACACTGACCCTCACTGGGGTACAGTCCCACACACACTGACCCTCACTGGGGTACAGTCCCACACACACACTGACCCTCACTGGGGTACAGTCCCACACACACACTGACCCTCACTGGGGTACAGTCCCACACACACACTGACCCCCACTGGGGTACAGTTCCACACACACTGACCCTCACTGGGGTATAGTCACACACACAGTGACCCTCACTGGGGTACACACACACACACACACTGACCCTCACTGGGGTACAGTCCCTCACACACTGACCCTCACTGGGGTACAGTCCCTCACACACTGACCCTCACTGGGGTACAGTCCCCCACACACTAACCCTCACTGGGGTACAGTCCCACACACACTGACCCTCACTGGGGTACAGTCCCACACACACTGACCCTCACTGGGGTACAGTCCCACACACACTGACCCTCACTGGGGTACAGTCCCTCACACACACTGACCCTCACTGGGGTACAGTCCCTCACACACACTGACCCTCACTGGGGTACAGTCCCACACACACTGACCCTCACTGGGGTACAGTCCCACACACACACTGACCCTCACTGGGGTACAGTCCCTCACACACTGTCCCTCACTGGGGTACAGTCCCTCACACACTGACCCTCACTGGGGTACAGTCCCTCACACACACGGACCCTAATTGGGGTACAGTCCCCACACACACTGACCCTCACTGGGGTACAGTCCCTCACACACTGACCCTCACTGGGGTACAGTCCCACACACACTGACCCTCACTGGGGTACAGTCCCACACACTCTGACCCTCACTGGGGTACAGTCCCACACACACTGACCCTCACTGGGGTACAGTCCCACACACACTGACCCTCACTGGGGTACAGTCCCACACACTCTGACCCTCACTGGGATACAGTCCCACACACACTGACCCTCACTGGGGTACAGTCCCACACACTCTGACCCTCACTGGGGTACAGTCCCACACACACTGACCCTCACTGGGGTACAGTCCCTAACACACTGACCCTCACTGGGGTACAGTCCCACACACACTGACCCTCACTGGGGTACAGTCCCACACACACACTGACCCTCACTGGGGTACAGTCCCACACACACACTGACCCTCACTGGGGTACAGTCCCTCACACGCACTGACCCTCACTGGGGTACAGTCCCACACACACACTGACCCTCACTGGGGTACAGTCCCACACACACTGACCCTCACTGGGGTACAGTCCCCCCCACACTGACCCTCCCTGGGGTACAGTCCCCCCCACACTGACCCTCCCTGGGGTACAGTCCCACACACACTGACCCACACTGGGGTAAAGGATCAGTATCGCAGTGTCACAGTGTTTTACTGAATGAGATCCTTTGGTCCATCATTTTCTCACTGTGTATTCACCATCCCGTTATTCTAATCCCCGTCTCCAACACTTGGCCTATAGCCTTGGACACTGTGGTATTTGAAGCATTCATCTGCAATGGATTGATGTATCCTGTCTCTAGCACCCTTTTAGGCAGTGACTTCTAGATACCCTCTGGGTGGGGAAAGAAAACATCCTCAAACCCCTGCTAATAACCCTCCGGCTCCTTCCTTCATACTGTGCCCCCTGGTTATTGTCCCCTTGCCTAAGGGGAGAGGGTTTCCCCATTGACTCGGTCTCCACCCCCCTCTAAACTTTATCTGCCTCAGATCCCCCCCCTCAGCCTTCTCTACTCTAAGGTAATGAACTGCAGCCTATCCAGTCTCCCTTCATCACCGAATCATTCCAGCCCAGGTAATAATACCCTGGGGAATCTCCTCTGCACCTTCTCTAATGCACTCACATCCTTCCTCTTGTGTGATGACCTGAACTGCACACAGTTCTCCAGTTGGGGCCTAACTAATGCCTTATACAGCTCCATCAGAACCTCCTTGCTCCTGTATTCAATCCCTCGGCTAATGAAGGCTATGATCCCATACTCTTCCTTCACCACTTTATTTCCCAGTCCTGCTGCCTTCAAGGATCTAAGGACATGCAAAGGACCTTCTGATCCTCCACTTCCTCAGCTCCGATCACTCAGTCTATTCCTTGACCTTGTTCATCTCCCAAAATGCATCATCTCTCACTTTTCAGGGTCCAATCCCATTTGTCACTGTTGTCACCTGACCGTCCAGCCTTTCTGCTCCTGTAGTCTCAGGCTTTCCTCCTCACTATTTAGCACACTGCCGCTAATGTTCCTGTTCCCTGTGAACGTACGGATCATTCCCCCCTACAATCAGTCTCCATCATTAATGTACACGATAAACAGAAAGGGAACCAGCACTAAACCCTGCAGCGTGCCACTGCACACAGCGTCCTGTCACAGGAACTCTATCAGACCTGCATCCTCTGCTCAAAATGCGCAGGTCAGGCAGCATCCAAGGAACAGGAGAATTGAGAAGGGCTTATGCCCGAGACTTCAATTCTCCTGCTCCTTGGATACTGCCTGACCTGCTGCGCTTTTCCAGCAACACATTTTCAGCTCTGATCTCCAGCATCTGCAGTCCTCACTTTCTTCCTGCCACAAAACCAACTTTGGATCCAATTTGCCAAACTGCCCTGGATCCCACAGGCTCTTCGCTTCAGAACCAGTCTTCCATGTTTGACTAAAGTTCATGTAGACTATGTCCATTTCATTACCCTGAGCTCCACATCTCGTGACCTCTTCGAGAACTTCAACCAGGTTTGTTCGACATGATCTTCCCTTTCAAAGCCACAGTGACTATCTTTATTTAATCCTAGTCTCTCCAACTGGAGGTTAATTCTGACCCTCAGAATGTTTCCAGTAGTTTCCCTATGACTGAGGTTAGACTGACTTGGTTCGCTACCACCCTTCCTGAAAAATGGCACCACATTCGCTGTCCCCCAGTCATCTGGGTCTCTCTCCTGTGGTCAGAGAGGATGTGAAACTGAGTATCAGGGTCTCTGCATTATCCTCCCACAGCAGGCTTGGGTCTGTCTCAGCTCAGCCTACAGACCTCTTCACTAAAACAACTGCAACCTCCTCCCTATCAATGTGAATGTATTCAGTTGGTCACAACCCCCCTCCCCAAGTGCTGTATCAACAGCACCTTCTCTACCATGAATACAGGTGCAAAAAACTCACATCAATACCTCACTGACATCTTCTGACACTACCTAAAGTTTGTGATTTTAATCTCTTTCCCTGGTTATCCACGCTGACCCTAATACAGTTATAAAATACTTTTGGATTTTCGTTTATTTTACCCACCCATGTCTATTTCATGTTCCCTCTTCACTTTCCTAACTTCTTTTCTACTTACCCCCCCCCCCCCCCCCCCCCCGTATGCCACTTGAGTTTTAGAGTCATACTCATTGGGTCATCCAGCACGGACACAGACCCTTCGGTCCAACCAGTCTGTGCCGAACACAATCCCAAACTAAACTAGCCCCACTTGCCTGCTCCTGGCCCATAGCCCTCCAAACCTTTCCCATTCACATCCTTATCCAGGGCTGTTCCTGCCCTGGGAGGGTTTCACGGGGGACAGTGTAGAAGGAGCCTTACTCTGTATCTACTCTGTAATCTAATTAGGAAATGTAGGGGGATGGGTTGTGCTTCGGGGGGTCGGTGTGGACATGTTGGGCGGAAGGGCCTGTTTCCAAACTGTAACTAATCTAATCTAATCTAATCTAACCCCGTGCTGTCCCTGTCCTGGGAGGGTTTGATGGGGACAGTGTAGAGAGAGCCTTACTCTGTATCTAACCCCGTGCTGTCCCTGTCCTGGGAGTGTTTGATGGGGACAGTGGAAAGGGAGCTTTACTCTGTATCTAACTCCGTGCTGTCCCTGTCCTGGGAGTGTTTGATGGGGACAGTGTAGAGGGAGCTTTACTCTGTATCTAACCCCGTGCTGTCCCTGTCCCTGGGAGTGTTTGATGGGGACAGTGTAGAGGGAGCTTTACTCTGTATCTAACCCCGTGCTGTCCCTGTCCTGGGAGTGTTTGATGGGGACAGTGTAGAAGAAGCTTTACTCTGTATCTAACCCCGTGCTGTCCCTGTCTTGGGAGTGTTTGATGGGGGACAGTGTAGAGGGAGCTTTACTCTGTATCTAACCCCGTGCTGTCCCTGTCTTGGGAGTGTTTGATGGGGACAGTGTAGAGGGAGCTTTACTCTGTATCTAACCCCGTGCTGTCCCTGTCCCTGGGAGTGTTTGATGGGGACAGTGTAAAGGGAGCTTTACTCTGTATCTAACTCCGTGCTGTCCCTGTCCTGGGAGTGTTTGATGGGGACAGTGTAGAGGGAGCTTTACTCTGTATCTAACCCCGTGCTGTCCCTGTCCCTGGGAGTGTTTGATGGGGACAGTGTAGAGGGAGCTTTACTCTGTATCTAACCCCGTGCTGTCCCTGTCCTGGGAGTGTTTGATGGGGACAGTGTAGAAGAAGCTTTACTCTGTATCTAACCCCGTGCTGTCCCTGTCTAGGGAGTGTTTGATGGGGACAGTGTAGAGGGAGCTTTACTCTGTATCTAACCCCGTGCTGTCCCTGTCCCTGGGAGTGTTTGATGGGGGACAGTGTAGAGGGAGCTTTACTCTGTATCTAACCCTGTGCTGTCTCTGTCTTGGGAGTGTTTGATGGGGACAGTGTAGAGGAAGCTTTACTCTGTATCTAACCCCGTGCTGTCCCTGTCCCTGGGAGTGTTTGATGGGGACAGTGTAAAGGGAGCTTTACTCTGTATCTAACCCCATGCTGTCCCTGTCCTGGGAGTGTTTGATGGGGACAGTGTAAAGGGAGCTTTACTCTGTATCTAACCCCGTGCTGTCCCTGTCCTGGGAGTGTTTGATGGGGACAGTGTAGAGGGAGCTTTACTCTGTATCTAACCCCGTGCTGTCCCTGTCCTGGGAGTGTTTGATGGGGACAGTGTAGAGGGAGCCTTACTCTGTATCTAACCCCGTGCTGTCCCTGTCTTGGGAGTGTTTGATGGGGACAATGTAGAGGGAGCTTTACTCTGTATCTAACCCCGTGCTGTCCCTGTCTTGGGAGTGTTTGATGGGGACAGTGTAGAGGGAGCTTTACTCTGTATCTAACCCCGTGCTGTCCCTGTCTTGGGAGTGTTTGATGGGGACAGTGTAGAGAGAGCTTTACTCTGTATCTAACCCCGTGCTGTCCCTGTCTTGGGAGTGTTTGATGGGGGACAGTGTAGAGGGATCTTTATTCTGTATCTAACCCAGTGCTGTTCCTGTCCTGGGAGGGTTGGATGGGGAACACTGTAAAGGGAGCTTTACTTTCTATCTAACCCTATGCTATCCCTATCATAGAGCACAGAAACATACCCTTCGGTCCAGTCAGTCCATGTCTAATATCATCCCAAACTAAACTAGCCCCATCTGCCTGCTCCAGGCCCATATCCCTCCAAACCTTTCCCATTCACGTCCTTATCCAAATGCCTTTTAAACATTGAAACTGTCCCCCTATCCGTCACTTCCTCAGGACGTTTATTCCACACACGAACTGCCCTCTGTGTAAAACATTTGTCCCCCCTGTGTCTTTTTAAAATCTCTCTCCTCTCACCTTAAGAAAGTGCCCCGTCATCTTGAAATCCCCCCACCCTAGGGAAAAGACACCCGCCATTAATCCATCTCAACCTCTCATGATTTTAGGAACTTCCATAAGGTCACCCCTCAACCTCCCACACTCCAGGGAAAACACTCTTCTGATGTTCTGAGCCTTTCGTATCTCCCGAAAGTTCCCCTTTTCCCCTCAGTCCAATTCTGCACATGCCTTCACCTCAGGATTCTCTGAACTTATTGGTGCCACCCATCACCCCTTGTTGGAGTGCCACAAGGATCGGTGCTGGGTCCTCTACTTTTTGTCATTTATATAAATGATTTGGATGTGAGCATAAGAGGTACAGTTAGTAAGTTTGCAGATGACACCAAAATTGGAGGTGTAGTGGACAGCGAAGAGGGTTACCTCAGATTACAACAGGATCTGGACCAGATGGGCCAATGGGCTGAGAAGTGGCAGATGGAGTTTAATTCAGATAAATGTGAGGTGCTGCATTTTGGGAAAGCAAATCTTAGCAGGACTTATACACTTAATGGTCAGGTCCTAGGGAGTGTTGCTGAACAAAGAGACCTTGGAGTGCAGGTTAGTAGCTCCTTGAAAGTGGAGTCACAGGTAGACAGGATAGTGAAGAAGGCATTTGGTATGCTTTCCTTTATTGGTCAGAGTATTGAGTACAGGAGTTGGGAGGTCATGTTGCGGCTGTACAGGACATTGGTTAGGCCACTGTTGGAATATTGTGCGCAATTCTGGTCTCCTTCCTATCGGAAAGATGTTGTGAAACTTGAAAGGGTTCAGAAAAGATTTACAAGGATGTTGCCAGGGTTGGAGGATCTGAGCTACAGGGAGAGGTTGAACAGGCTGGGGCTGTTCTCCCTGGAGTGTCGGCGGCTGAGGGGTGACCTTATCGAGTTTTACAAAATCATGAGGGGAATGGATAGGATAAATAGACAAGATCTATTCCCTGGGGTTGGGGAGTCCAGAACTAGAGGGCATAGGTTTAGGGTGAGAAGGGAAAGATATAAAAGAGACCTAAGGGGCAACTTTTTCACTCAGAGGTGAAATGGAATGTATGGAATGAGCTGCCAGAGGAAGTGGTGGAGGCTGGTACAATTACAACATTTAAGAGGTATTTGGATGGGTATATGAATAGGAAGGGTTTGGAGGGATATGGGCCGGGTGCTGGCAGGTGGGACTAGATTGGGTTGGGATATCTGGTCAGCATGGATGGGTTGGACTGAAGGGTCTGTTTCTGTGACTCTGTGTTGACCCTGCACTCTCCCTATTACCGTTTTGATTGACCTCCGTTACTCTGATGTGGATCTTCCTGGAAGTATGCTGCTTTAGTCAGATCTTGTCTGATCTCATTACAATCAGCTTTCCTTCCATCCCTCAACCTTTATTTCTGGCCCCTCTTTGCCCTTACCCAGTGAATGTTGGGCAAGTTGAAATCCCTGACTATTAATACCTCATCCATTTTACAGCTCTCTAGAATTTGCCCTCATGTCTGTCTTTTTGTTTCTCCCTAACTGTTTGTTTGGGGTGGATCTACAGTGCATTACTTTTCTGAATTTAGGTTTTACCCATACGACCTCAAGTGAAGAACCTCTCAAGATAACATTGCCCCTTCCTGCAGTAATTGACTTCTGGATCAAGATTGCAATTCCCCCCCCCCTTCTACTCTCTTCCCTGACTCATCTGAAAGCTCTGCACCCTGAAATATTGAGCTCCCAGTCCTGCCCCTCCCTTTCCATCTCTCTGTGACAGCAATGTTACCATATTCTCATGTGTCCAGCTCTCTCAACCCATCGGCTGCTCTCTCAAAGCTGCTTGTGCTAACATCTGGGGAACATTGGAACACAATATATAATACCAGGTACAATTCTAAAGGGGGTGCAGGAGCAAAGGGACATTGAGGTACATTGCACTGATCATTAAAAGGTGGCTGTGCAGGTAGAAAGAGCAGTTCACAAAACATATCATGTCCTCAGCTTTATTAATAAGGACGTAGAGTATAAAAACATGGAGGAGGTGACTGAGGGCAGATCTGACAGGAAGGTTTCAAAATCCTGAGCAGGACGAGACAGAGGAGGTCAGAAAAAACTGTTGCCACCCATGAAAGGAACAAGAACAAGATTTGAAATGGTGTGTAAAAGGAGCAACCAAAATGTGAGAAAAAACATTTCACACAGCAATTAGTCAGGCTGTGGGACACAGTGCCGGGAAAGGTGAGTGAGGCAGGCTCAGCCAGGACACTCAGGGGGGACACTGGGTACACATGGGAAAAAGGCTGGAGATTGGCAATTCACTTGTAGGATTATGTGGGAGTGTGTGGGACGGTGTAGGGCTGTGTAAGACAGTGTGGGAGTGTGTGGGATGGTGTAGGGCTGTGTAAGACAGTGTGGGACTGTGTGTGTGACTGCGTAAGACAGTGTGGGAGTGTGTGGGACTGTGTAAGACAGTGTGGGACTGTGTAAGACAGTGTGGGACTGTGTGGAACTGTGTCAGACAGTGTGGGAGTGTGTGGGACTGTGTAAGACAGTGTAGGAGTGTGTGGGACTGTGTAAGACAGTGTGGGAGTGTGTGGGACGGTGTAGGGCTGTGTAAGACTGTGTGGGACTGTGTAAGACAGTGTGGGACTGTGTGGGACTGTGTAAGACAGTGTAGGAGTGTGTGGGACTGCGTAAGACAGTGTGGGAGTGTGTGGGACTGTGTAAGACAGTGTGGGAGTGTGTGTGACTGTGTAAGACAGTGTGGGACTGTGTAAGACAGTGTGGGAGTGTGTGTGACTGCGTAAGACAGTGCGGGAGTGTGTGGGTGTGTGTAAGACAGTGTGGGAGTGTGTGGGACAGTGTGGGACTGTGTAGGACAGTGTGGGACTGTGTAGGACAGTGTGGGGCTGCGTAAGACAGAGTTGGACTGTGTAGGACAGTGTGGGACTGTGTAAGACAGTGTGGGACTGTGTAAGACAGTGTGGGGCTGTGTAAGACAGTGTGGGACTGTGTAGGACAGTGTGTGACTGTGTAGGACAGTGTGGGGCTGTGTACGACAGTGTGGGGCTGTGAAACATGGTATGGGGCTGTGTAGGACAGTGTGTGACGGTGTACGACAGTGTGTGACTGTGTAAGACAGTGTGGGGCTGTGAAACATGGTATGGGGCTGTGTAGGACAGTGTGTGACGGTGTACGACAGTGTGTGACTGTGTAAGACAGTGTGGGGCTGTGTAGGACAGTGTGGGATGGTGTAAGACAGTGTGTGACTGTGTAAGACAGTGTGGGGCTGTGTAGGACAGTGTGGGACTGTTTAGGACAGTGTGGGGCTGCGTAAGACAATGTGGGACTGTATAAGACAGTGTGGGGCTGTGTAGGACAGTATGGGGCTGCGTAGGACAGTGTGGGGCTGTGTAGGACAGTGTGGGGCTGTGTAGGACAGTGTGGGGTTGAGTAGGACAGTGTGGGACTGTGTAAGACGGTGTGTGACTATGTAAGACAGTGTGGGGCTGTGTAGGACAGTGTGGGACTGTGTAAGACAGTGTGGGGCTGTGTAGGACAGTCTGGGACTGTGTAAGACAGTGTGGGGCTGAGTAGGACAGTATGGGACAGTGTAGGACAGTGTGGGGCTGTGTAAGACAGTGTGGGGCTGTGTAGGACGGTGTGGGACTGTGTAGGACAGTGTGGGGCTGTGTAGGACAGTGTGGGGCTGAGTAGGACAGTATGGGACTGTGTAGGACAGTGTGGGACTGTGTAGGACAGTGTGGGGCTGTGTAAGACAGTGTGGGGCTGTGTAGGACGGTGTGGGACTGTGTAGGACAGTGTGGGGCTGTGTAGGACAGTGTGGGGCTGAGTAGGACAGTATGGGACTGCTTAGGACAGTGTGGGGCTGCCTAAGACAATGTGGGACTGTATAAGACAGTGCGGGGCTGTGTAGGACAGTCTGGGACTGTGTAGGACAGTGTGGGGTTTTGTAAGACAGTGTAGGACTGTGTAGGACAGTGTGGGGCTTTGTAAGACAGTGTGGGACTGTGTAAGACAGTGTGGGACTGTGTAAGACAGTGTGGGGCTGTGTTAGACAGTGTGGGACTGTGTTGGACAGTGTGGGACTGTGTAGGACAGTGTGGGACTGTGTAAGACAGTGTGGGACTGTGTAGGACAGTGTGCAGCTGTGTAAGACAGTGTGGGACTGTGTAGGACAGTGTGGGACTGTGTAAGACAGTGTGGGACTGTATAGGTCAGTATGGGGCTGTGTAGGAGAGTGTGGGGCTGTGTCAGACAGTGTGGGGCTGTGTAAGACAGTGTGGGGCTGTGTTAGACAGTGTGGGGCTGTGTAAGACAGTGTGGGGCTGTGTTAGACAGTGTGGGGCTGTGTAGGACAGTGTGGGACTGTGTAAGACAGTGTGGGACCGTGTAAGACAGTGTGGGGCTGTGTAAGGCAGTGTGGGGCTGTGTAGGACAGTGTGGGACTGTGTAGGTCAGTATGGGGCTGTATAGGAGAGTGTGGGGCTGTGTCAGACAGTGTGGGGCTGTGTAAGGTAGTGTGGGGCTGTGTAGACAGTGTGGGGCTGTGTAAGACAGTGTGGGGCTGTGTTAGACAGTGTGGGGCTGTGTAGGACAGTGTGGGACTGTGTATGACAGTGTGGGGCTGTGTAAGACAGTGTGGGACTGTGTAAGACAGTGTGGGACTGTGTAGACAGTGTGGGGCTGTGTTAGACAGTGTGGGACTGTGTAGACAGTGTGGGACTGTGTAGACAGTGTGGGGCTGTGTTAGACAGTGTGGGACTGTGTAGACAGTGTGGGACTGTGTAGCCAGTGTGGGGCTGTGTAAGGCAGTGTGGGGCTGTGTTAGACAGTGTGGGACTGTGTAGGACAGTGTGGGACTGTGTAGACAGTGTGGGACTGTGTAGACAGTGTGGGGCTGTGTTAGACAGTGTGGGACTGTGTAGACAGTGTGGGGCTGTGTAAGGCAGTGTGGGGCTGTGTTAGACAGTGTGGGACTGTGTAGGACAGTGTGGGACTGTGTAGACAGTGTGGGACTGTGTAGACAGTGTGGGACTGTGTAGACAGTGTGGGGCTGTGTTAGACAGTGTGGGGCTGTGTAGGACAGTGTGGGACTGTGTTAGACAGTGTGGGGCTGTGTTAGACAGTGTGGGGCTGTGTAGGACAGTGTGGGGCTGTGTAGGACGGTGTGGGGCTGTGTAAGACAGTGTGGGGCTGTGTAGGACAGTGTGGGGCTGTATAGACAGTGTGGGGCTGTGTAGGTCAGTGTGGGGCTGTGTAGGACAGTGTGGGACTGTGTAGACAGTGTGGGGCTGTGTAGGACAGTGTGGGGCTGTGTTAGACAGTGTGGGGCTGTGTAGGACGGTGTGGGGCTGTGTAAGACAGTGTGGGGCTGTGTAGACAGTGTGGGGCTGTGTAAGGCAGTGTGGGGCTGTGTTAGACAGTGTGGGACTGTGTAGGACAGTGTGGGACTGTGTAGACAGTGTGGGACTGTGTAGACAGTGTGGGGCTGTGTTAGACAGTGTGGGGCTGTGTAGGACAGTGTGGGACTGTGTTAGACAGTGTGGGGCTGTGTTAGACAGTGTGGGGCTGTGTAGGACAGTGTGGGGCTGTGTAGGACGGTGTGGGGCTGTGTAGGACAGTGTGGGGCTGTGTAGGACAGTGTGGGGCTGTGTTAGACAGTGTGGGACTGTGTAGGACAGTGTGGGACTGTGTAGACAGTGTGGGACTGTGTAGACAGTGTGGGGCTGTGTTAGACAGTGTGGGGCTGTGTAGGACAGTGTGGGACTGTGTTAGACAGTGTGGGGCTGTGTTAGACAGTGTGGGGCTGTGTAGGACAGTGTGGGGCTGTGTAGGACGGTGTGGGGCTGTGTAGGACAGTGTGGGGCTGTATAGACAGTGTGGGGCTGTGTAGGTCAGTGTGGGGCTGTGTAGGACAGTGTGGGACTGTGTAGACAGTGTGGGGCTGTGTAGGACAGTGTGGGGCTGTGTTAGACAGTGTGGGGCTGTGTAGGACGGTGTGGGGCTGTGTAAGACAGTGTGGGGCTGTGTAGGACGGTGTGGGGCTGTGTAAGACAGTGTGGGGCTGTGTAAGACAGTGTGGGGCTGTGTAAGACAGTGTGGGACAGTGTAGGACAGTGTGTGGCTGTGTAAGATCGTGTCGGACTGTGTAAGATAGTGTCTCTCAGCATCAGCAGAGGTGAAGCAGTGATTCCAATGCACTTTTCAGGCAATCGCGGTGTGTTTCGGGGACAGTTGGTAACGTGGGGTGTGTGAGGGCTGTTGGTGATGTGACGCAATTTGCGAACTGAGTGGGATAGAGAGCCCGGCCCAGCTTGGAACTGTCACTTTCAAACTCAATCAGCTGCCCAGTCCCAAACCTGGTTGTCGAGTGGTTTGGGACGTGCTAAGATTTTGACAGGCTCCATGTAAATGCACATCTTTCTTTTTACTGGAGAGCAACGAGTAACAGTCAATTAAACAGGGAGTGTTGACGTCACTGAGCTGAGATAAACAAAGTTCCAGATGGTGATCAGCTCAGAAACATAACACTTATCCACAACAACCACTCACTAACTCAACTCAGTCAGCGAGGAACTGAAACACAGAGATGTGGCAGAGAGAGAGAGAGAGAGAGAGAGAGAGAGAGAGACAGAGTCAGAGAGAGAGAGAGAGAGAGAGAGAGACAGAGAGACAGAGAGAGACAGAGAGAGAGAGAGACAGAGAGAGAGAGACAGAGAGAGAGAGAGACAGAGACAGAGAGAGAGAGAGAGAGAGAGAGAGAGAGGAGAAGGTAGATAAAGCCTCGGGAAAAAAAACTTGTCCCAAACACAGAAGTTTTCAAACCTTCAGCAAATGGGATTTACTGCCACAATGGTAACTCTCTCTGACTGTCAATGGGCAGTGGGCTGTAACCAGAGAGAGGTCAGCTCAGGGAGAATCCCCTTGAAAAAGGTCATAGTCCTCACGTAACATCAGGAATGACAACAAATCTGTTTCAGATACACTGTCCCCATCAAACACTCCCAGGACAGGGACAGCATGGGGTTAGATACAGAGTAAAGCTCCCTCGACACTGTTCACCCATCAAACACTCCCAGGACAGGGACAGCATGGGGTTAGATACAGAGTAAAGCTCCCTCGACACTGTTCACCCATCAAACACTCCCAGGACAGGGACAGCATGGGGTTAGATACAGAGTAAAGCTCCCTCTACACTGTTCCCCCATCAAACACTCCCAGGACAGGGACAGCATAGGGTTAGATACAGAGTAAAGCTCCCTCTACACTGTCCCCATCAAACACTCCCAGGACAGGGACAGCACGGGGTTAGATACAGAGTAAAGCTCTCTCTACACTGTCCCCATCAAACACTCCCAGGACAGGGACAGCACGGGGTTAGATAGAGACATTGTTGTGTGTAAGACTTAATGCTGCAATGAACACACCAGGAACACAGAACCCATTCGATCAACCTTTCGGTTTCAGCTGGGGCCTACACCAACCTCAGAGTCACATCGTTGTGGCTAAAAGACACCTATGAAAATACAAGCAAACAATTCACAGTGGGAATCACAGGGTTATTGAGGGAGTGGGCACTGTCAGAGGGTCAGTGCTGAGTGAGTGTCGCAGTGTCGGAGGGTCAGTGCTGAGGGAGTGGGCACTGTCGGAGGGTCAGTGCTGAGGGAGTGGGCACTGTCGGAGGGTCAGTGCTGAGGGAGTGGGCACTGTCGGAGGGTCAGTGCTGAGGGAGTGCCGCACTGTCGGAGGGTCAGTGCTGAGGGAGTGCCGCACTGTCAGAGGGTCAGTGCTGAGGGAGTGCCGCACTGTCAGAGGGTCAGTGCTGAGGGAGTGGGCACTGTCGGAGGGTCAGTGCTGAGGGAGTGGGCACTGTCGGAGGGTCAGTGCTGAGGGAGTGGGCACTGTCGGAGGGTCAGTGCTGAGGGAGTGGGCACTGTCGGAGGGTCAGCGCTAAGGGAGCGCCACACTGTCAGATGATTGCTAATTCTATCCTGAATATTTTTTGCCTAGAAGTTTCCTCAAGACAAGAGTTAACCAAACGAGAGAACTAACCCATTTTCCCAAAGTGGGATCAGTCCAAACAGATTGTGAGGGCAGAGATACTGGGTTCAATGGTCAAGGTAGGTGGGTAACTATCGACCGAAGGGAAAGATACCAAGGCAGAATGTGTGAGGGAACGGAGAGAATCACAAAGGCCGACAGACTCCGAGGGGGAGATGGCAGTTTGAGGGTCTCATGGAGTAGAGGGTGAATCTTGAAGCCAGTCTGTTTTTCTGCACCATCAATGTGATCTGTGTCTATCAGCCCCTTGGCTGCTGGGTCTCACCCTCCCCCGCAGAGCTGCCGGAACATTCTGAGCAGCTGATGTCACCAGTTCCTCTGGCAGCTTTCCCCCTGATCATTCACCCATCAGCTTGCTCTCCCAGCTCCTGTCCAGCCCCCACACCCCCTCCCCAAGCCCTCCCCTCCCCTCCTCACCCACCTCCCATTCCCCTTCCTCACCCCTCTGCTCCCCTCCCACTGCCCACCACCCCACTCCCTCCCATTGCCTCCAGCAAACAGCTGTCTCACATCACACTGTTGTGGGTTTGTTTAAAACAAGTATGAGCCAGTTTGACAACATCGAACACATCAGTATTCCCAGCTTCAGGAGCTTGGATCAGGAAGATAGTTCCTATTGCTATTCTCCTGGTCGGGCTCTCCAATATCCCTCCAGTGGGTGCAAAGGTTTGACATAAACATAATCCTCTTCCCCCCCCCTACCCACCCAATCACTGTGTCAGGGCAAGGCCATTCCTCCCCTCAGGTCTGTGCTAGCTTTCTGAGAGAGCCCTCCAAGAGAATATGGAGGGTGGGTAGGGGCTGGAGGAGGTTACAGAGATAGGGAGGGGTGTAGGGGCTGGAGGGGGTTACAGAGATAGGGAGGGGGTGTAGGGGCTGGAGGAGGTAATAGAGATAGGGAGGGGGTGTAGGGGCTGGAGGGGGTTATAGAGATAGGGAGGGGGTGT